>NC_068373.1:20323975-20551029 GCF_023724105.1 Carassius gibelio | reverse complement strand
TAATGTTTCTTGAGCAGCATGTCAAAATATAATAATACAATTGTGCAATATTACTGTTCTACTGTATTTTTTTTATTTTTTATTCTTTGATTAATTTAAAGTTCAAAACAAATGCATTAATTTAAATCTTTATAAATGTCTTTCCTTCCCTTTTGAGCAATTTAATGCATCCTTGCTAAATAATAGTATTCATTAGCTAGTATACACACACAAACTTGTACTATTTAAAATGGTCAGTTAGTTGTCATGCCAACAACACTATTTTAAGTCCTGTCGAGCACTTACTGCAAGTAATTCAGAAACCATACTGTAAAATGCCACCTTCCACCTCCACCTCCACCATTTTCTTTCTTTCTTTTTTTAAAGTTCAACTCTTTAAAAATGATAAAAACACGCTTTTCAGTGCTGAGAGCTGTATATGAATACTGTGTAAATGGAGAAAATGGGAAAAGCTGGGATAAAGTGGTCTTTGCACATTGGTTAGTTGTTGGTGTAGTTAAACAAATTCAGGACTCTGGGTAAAGACTCAAACAAATGACCACTGACACGTAGAGAAACAGCAATTTCCTGCATCATCGGTTCCCGTCTTTCTCTCCGCTGTCTCCCCTTCTCTTCAAGCACATGTACTTCCTACCCTCCACGCATGAAATGCTAACATGGAGACTGGATCAAAGACTGCATTTAAGGTCATAGACACAGCCATTGCACACGAACACAGTCCGAAAAAAATAGATGTAGACAGTGCAGGGATGAAGGGGGCAAAGGAGGAGCCAAGGTTGATGCAGGAACCTGGTTTCACTGGATTATAATACAACACAAAAAGTTTAAATCAATACATTGTATTACTGGATTTCAATGTTACTTGTCTATGTAACTATTTTACTGCTTTAATGCAATTATTTAACTGCTACAAAATAAGTTAATAAAAACAATAGGTAATTAACTTTTAAAAATTTGAGGTTGGTACGATTTTGTAATGCTCACCAATGTTGTATTAATTCAGTTGTCAGACACATATGGAACTTCAAATGACACTGGCTTCTATGGTCATATGAAACAAAACAAAAAAGAAGAGCTTTTTGGCAGCAAACACACCAGATGGGTTTAGTACAGACAAGGATAAAAAAAAGTACCCCATGTTAAGGGTTAAATATACTGCTGGATCTTTAATGTTGTGGGCCTGTTTTTCAGCTGGAGGTCCTGGACATCTTGTTCAGATACATTGTATCACGGATTCTATCAAATACCAAAAGATAAAAAAAATCTAAACCTTTAGTTAGAAATCTTATAATGGGCCATGGTTGGATCTTCCATCAGGACATTAATCCAAAACAAACATCAATATCAACACAAAAATGGGTCACTGAGCACAAATGGAAGTTTCTGTCATTGCCGTCCTCTGACCCTATAGAAAATGAGTGCGGTTAACTGAAGACAAGAAGCACCAACATGGAGCTGTGAATGTGAAGGATCTAGAAAGATTCTGGATGAAGGTCTATGATCTTTTATCAGGTGTTCATCAAACTCTTTAGGCATTATAGGAGAAAACTAAGAGCTGTTATCTTGGGAAAAGGACGTTGCAATAATTGGGTGCCAAAAAAAAAAAAAAAAAAATTAATTAAAATAATAAATGTAGGAAAAACATGCTCCCTCATCCCTGAAAAGTTCAGCACCTCAAACCCAAACCATATTTCTGTCTTATAGAAAGAGTGAGAGAAATGTAGAGGGATAATAAAGCCATCTCCAGCATCAGCCACTGAAATAACAGCTCTGATTTCCCCTGAGTATTACAGTCTACAAATCATTGTCTATCCTGTATACAGTATATACACCTGACAGTGCAAACAATAAAGAGACCTGCAGCATGCACAGAGGTCTCAGGGTACGAATGTCAGAGAACTCATGATCACAGTACAATTTATTTGATGGGCCTGCAACATAATAATACAGTTCAGTTCAAACCTCCCAGAATATGACTTCCTCTGTTGAAATTGAACTGCATAATAGCTTCAATTGGATTAATGATTCTGCACAACTTGGGTCAACTGACAGTCGGAAAAACAGGCAGAGCCATCAGATCTGAGATCAATGCACCAGGCAGGGCTTTATAAATGTCTGTTGTATTGTATATAAAGCATACAAATCTAGATCTCTCCTCTATGTTCATGGAAAAGACATCAGTACATTGTAAACAACGCGGAAGTGCTTAGTGGACACAATCTAATGGACGGCTTGGTCATACTATATTTGAACGGAGTTAAACTAACAGCAGAGTGCTAGCACAGCTAGCCCAAAGCGCATTTCAATCATAGCATTAACTCCACTCAGAAAACCGTTAGTCTGTCATTCTGTCTGCAGATCTTTTAAAAGTTTCAACCGTGGATAATCTCCCTCCCCTCATTTCTCTTGCCTATGGGGTAAACATTTGAGTCTGACATCCTGACATTTGCTTTGAGATAAGAAAGCTGTGCTATTTACCAGCATATCCTCACTGCTGGAGTCTAAATGGGGTTCACCTGTTGCTTTAGCTCGTCTATTGATCAACATAAAGTTTTAACTGTTGTTGTAGAGTCTGCATCTTTCTCTTGATTGACTGCTCTAATTTAATAGATCTAATCACATTGAATCTATAGTATGTTCTCAACTTTAGGAGAGGTTTTCACCATGTTGCGGTTGATACTAACAAGAAGAACTGGGGAGTTTTTCTCCAGAAAAGAGCTTTTATTACTTTTCCTTTGTTTCATTCGGTTGACTTATTTTTCTCAAAGGGGTAGTTTCCTTCTTTTGAGGAACACAAGATTTTTGGATAAATGTTACTACTGTTTTAGTTTACACAGCTACAAAACAGAAGAATAACACAGTGTCAAGGCTAATATGACTTGCAGGGTGTGCAGGAAGCAGTGTGAGATTCGTCTGTTTGGTATAACTAGTTAACAATTTGATTCAATTTTCAGTTGAACAATGTTCAGTTCAGAGAGATCTGGATGATTTAAAAACCCCATAGTTATGATAGTAATAATGAGCATACAGGAATAGGTAAAGGAATCTTAGAAGAGTGACAGTAGACAAAGAAGATGATAATAGATAGGAAGAGTGTGTTTCGAGATGGGCTTATGATATCAGGCCTGGTCTACTATGATTTAATGAAGAGTTTCAGTGCTTCAAAGCATTGAGATAATTGATTTTCTCCCCACATAAAGATGAAAAATGACCTTTTCTGTTCTTTGACCTCCAGATTAATCTTGGGTTTATATGCAAAACCCATAAATATGTGCACTGTAATAGCAAAAAGAATAAAGACCATGATTTCAAACTCTTGCTTCACTTTTCTTGTTTTAAATCACCGATCCTCCTTTTCTACTTCCCCATTTCCCGTTTGTTCTTCCTTCCTGATTTCAGTCTCCTTCCCTGGTGTTATGGATGTACTTAACAATTCTTATTTTGGATGATTATGCATTGTTGAGGTCTCAAAAATCCACTGAGTGAAAGTGGAAGATGTTAGGGGCTTCCTGTTAAAGCTGTGTTTACTGTTGGGAAAGAGAGGCTAAAGCAGAGAGTTGGAAAAAAAGAGTAAATAAAAGAAAGCTGAAACTTTAGTGCTGCACTTTGCAGGACAATTTCCACCAGACACACTCTCCTTTGTGCCTCTCTATCTTTCTCTCTTTCTGACTCTGTCCCTGGGGTTTTCTATCGTTCTATATTTGTATTCCCAAAGTGTCTTAATCCATCATAGACTGTCTTGACCCTGAAGGGTCACCTCCAGGCTTCACAGGTCTTTCGTTCTCTTTTTATCTGTTCTGCTAAATTCAAATAATCTCACTTCCTGTCTATCGCTGCTCCTTTTCCTCTTTCATCTCCTGTTTGCCTCAAATCCATTCATCATGGTGGCTCACAAGAATGTTCCATTAAAGTGGATAGCTGCTCGGAGGTGCTGCTACAGTAGTAGATGGAGGAAGAGAGACAGAAAGAGACAATCAGATGGTTAAAGAGACAGCAAGCCAGAACATTTTTTTTGTGTGTGTTTTGTGTCTGTAATAAAAATCCTATTTTTTCTAATCAACTTATTAAGGACTAGGATATTAAGTCCTAGGATTTAAAATCAGTGTTGCTGAACCAGATATTTCAATTTCACATACAAGTGTCTTTCCATAAACCACACATTCTCTGTTGACAACAGCTGGTCTGACGCTGCACTAAAACCCAAATGATGTCGGTTTCTTGCAGCTTTAAAGGAAACAACCTTCTGATCATGTGATGCATTAATATAAACATATAAATAAATGAACTTCTTCTTCAAACTTCATGGTTGAATGATATAAACCAAAACTTTTTTTTTTAATCTGCAATATTAATAACCATGAAGAATATGTCTTAAGCAGCAAATCACCATATCAGAATGATTTCTGAATGATTATATGACACTGAAGACTGGAGTCATAACTGTGAAAACACCTCACATCACAACACAGTGAATAAACACATCAACACATCACAGGAATAAATGAAATATAAAAAAATATATTACAATATATATATATATATATATTTTTTTTATTATTGTTTATTGATCAAATAAATACAGCTTGATGAGCTTATGTCTTATATGTGTGTGTGTGTGTGTGTGTATATATATATATATATATTTGTTCATTTATTTTTTTTTAATCTTCTGTAAGGGAAGTGGGCAAAATCCTAGTTTCAGGGGAGTATGAACCCAGCCCCCCCCAAGAAAATAATATATATATATATATATATATCTTATTATTATCTTATTATAATAGTGTAAAAAAGCCACAGTGCAAAACACATACATACAAATGTGTGTGTTTATATGCAGATGATGCAGGGTGAAGGAAGAGAAAGTGGTAGGAACGGAGATAGAAAAAATAAATAAAATAAAAAAATAAACTTCGAGGGGGGAAAATATCAGCATAATAATGAGTTTAAAGAACAAATTGTAAAAAAATTATGTGAGCACGGTGGATTAGAGATAGCCTGCAAGAGATCAGAATGGAGAAAGAGGGCTAAGAACAAGCAAATTAAGAATTTGTTCAAGTTTCCAACAGACTTGTATCGCTCCGTTCTCATTAAAGTTGCTGGCTTCAGTTCTATTGCTCATCCATACAATTTGTACGCTTCAGTCCGATTGCTTAGATTAACAACTAAGAACATATCACTGGTGATGAACAAGTCACATGATCAAGATGAGTCAGTGTGAGGATGGATGCGCTTAAACTTTACTGCCCTGTAATGGTTCAGGTATATTCCACTCACATTTGAAAAGGACTGGCTGGATGAAACACACACACACACACACACACACACACACACACACACACACACACACACATATATATATATATATATATATATATATATATATATATATATATATATATATATATATATACATACAATTACAATGTGTATATACTGTATATATACAAACATAAAATTATGCATTTGTTGAACCAGTGTTTGAACACTGGTAGTTTTGCTCAGTGACCCGTGAACACAACCCCATTAGCCACTATGTCAGCATTAGACATTGTGTGGCTTCACATCCCTTTAATTATCCAGCAATGAGTTATGCTCTAAACTGTACATGAAGACTCCCATTACAACCACATTAAGGTGATTACATCAGTTCTGACCTCAATTATAAACCACTATGAATTCTGAACCAACATCTAACAAATTAACCACTAATGGTCACAAAGCAGTAATAGTTTATGTCATTTAACCTCTTAAAACCAAAATGGCAGATAATATACAGAAACATTTATGCAAATAATCTATGTGACATGTCTAAGAGGGCTTTTACACCATTTATGACAACATTTTACTTTTGTTTTAACCGTTGTTCTACATGACAATGCCGTTTCGGGGCCCTGAAAATGCAAACTTTTAAAAACAAAGTAAAAAAAAAAGTTTTTGAAAATGTTTTTGTTATCTCGCACCCTTTAATGAACCTTTAATGGAACACATACACTTCCTTTGTACTGGAATCATGGCAGAATATTCTGTGATGTCCACTTCGTAGGACACCTTTGTTTGACTAGAACAAATGTCTGAAGTGATAAAAGATACAAACAAAATGTGCAGAGTTGTGGTACACGAGGATTGGAATTGAGAACCACTTAGGTATGCGTGCAGATGAATAGTATTTCTTTAAAATGTGACATCGCCAGCCACTGGCTTCACGTGCATAATACAGTATTTTATTTGTTTTTGAGTAACCCCGTGAATGGAGATTGTTTTGACAAAATTATTATCTGAACAAGACATTTTTGGCAGAGGAAAAAAAATTTCCACCGTTGTCGTGTAAACATACCCCAAGTCATACAGCAATGTCCATTAATAATGTTTCCGCCATTTTATTTAGATCAGTGTATCCACAATTACCAGCATTTCAATTAATCACTGACTCCGTTTAAATTTTAAACAGGCCTTTTTGTTTTTTCTTTTTAAAGTGACCATCTTACAATCAATTGAGCTGGCAACTTCAGCTTCAGCTCTACGGATATAAATAATCCTCCTGTTGACGTTTCTTCAATCACAATGAAGGAAGAGAGACAAGGACAGAAGGCCGCGAGACATTGTCTATTGAGATGAACGGGAATGCTAACAGAACATTCTCTTCAGATATCTTAGACCTTGTTGTTTACATACACCGATTTTCCTCTTTCTTTTCATTTTTTTTCTTACAAAGAATCACAGTCAAAAGAATACTAATAAAGTCTGAAATATACAAAACCACAAACAATCGCAACAGCATGAAAACACATGCATAATCATGACTGCAAGGTGGTATATTTCTGAAGAGCATACTGAGCTTCAAGCTAATTATCTGAAAGAGAGTTTATCTTCATACAGAGCAGGACAGGTGTTGTCTAAAGCAGATTTGAGAGTTTCTAAAGAAAAATAAGACTGCTATGCCTAAACAGGTGAAAAAGCTCTGATCAGAATGATTTACAGGATTGTTTTATAAGCTGAATGATTTGTAATTCAACATGTCCTCACTGAATGTAAGCTCAGCACAGCATGAATTTGGTTTAATGCAACAGGGATGAAATCCTTCCTTAATCAAAACCCATATTAATAGATAGAAAATCTTTAATCTATTTCAGGATTCCAGAGTAAAAGATTCCCACGTTGCTCACGGAGAGAGTGAGAGATGGAGAACAGAGCAGCACTGAACTCACTTGAGCTTCATTTTTTTATTAAATATTTGAAATTATATTTTTTTATTTACTAAATCTACAAAAAAAAAAAAAAAAAAAAGCTAACTCTATTCAAACTTTGAAGCCATTCAAATAGTTAATGAAAAAATACATGGGTTACATGGGAATTTGAGTTAAAATCTAATTGTATGGATATTTTATAAACAATGCCCCTGTATCTTATTCACTATATCATGTAATTTTTGTATATGTATTAAATTCAGTGTAAATATGCCTCATTTCTATGAAAATGAGACTAATTATAGATTAACAAAACATAGAACTATTTGATGTGCCCAATTATTTATATGATAATACCTGAAAAAAAAGTTTTTAGGAACTGGACCAAATACATTTCATTCTGCACAGATTTTGTGGGCATGTCTGCGGCATTACCTGATTTGTATGATTTCGAACCATATATGAATTAGTGGCAAATCATAAAGTTTTGTAAGGCACTGATGGTTAGATTTAGGGATGGACTTTCATGTATAGTTTTTTAAAAACAAATCGTATGGTTTCGTACATACAAAAACACACAAAATAGCTAACACATTTATGTTTTCTCATGGATTGGATTGAACAATGCAGGCGATGTGCAAAGAAGCATGCCATCAGTATCCATCAGCAGTTCAGTAGGGAAAAAGTCAGAAAGTCTCCAAAAACATCTGATTTCCTGTGAAATATTCAGAGGCAAATGGCTTGCCCTCCTTAGCCCAGATAAAAGAGGAATCATTTGCATACAGAGACTTTGGGGAAGAGTGTTGATTAGACTGACTAAATCAGGAGTGAAACTCAAACGCTTCCTGACAGGGACTTGGTGGAGATTGCGGTCAACGGGATTCAGAAGCAGAATTTCAGCAGCTTTAGGTATAGCTGCTAGACAAGCACATTGCAATTACACCAGCACAAGTGGGATGCTAACCACTAATATTATGCTCACGACACTAATCGTAAAGTCGCATGAAATGTCTGAACACTTCATAAATGAGCACAATGGGGGGAATGTTGTGACACAGAAGGTTAACATCAGATGACAGCTTCACCGCGTCATGTTAGCTCCAGCACTAGCTGAGATAAGAGTGACATCACGCTATTTCTATTTCCATCTTTCATGCTGCACAACACAAATAAGGAAAATACACCCATTTGTATGGGTGAAATACTCTTCAGGTTAATTTTCCCGGATGAGATTTGATCTTGAAAGCAGTGAACCATGAGGCTCTGTACTGCCTCAACAGCAAGGTACTGACTCAAGGCAACAGTTTGGCTGTCTGATCAGCTCTGACACAAGGGCAGATGCGTCGTTCCCTCTCTTGCATGATTTACTCTCTCACCTCTGTGTCTGCTGCCTCATATAATGTTGTTGTTTTTCTTATTAATAATCTTGCAAATGTCGCTTTTTTATTTATAAACCCAAAGATTATTACTTTGCAGTCATGCCTTAAAGTCAAAGAAAATGGAGCCATGAATCAAAGAAGGTCCCAGGGTAAATTTTTTATTGATTTCATGGCTCCATGAACTATTTTATGTAGTCTCTGATGTCGCACCTAATATTTACACCAATGAGACCATTGGTGATAGAGTAAAGTAAGATTATAGAGCTATAAAATGAATAAAATAGCTATTTGGTCTGGGAATTGTTTGGGTGCATATTAAGATTCTCTGTCTTGTGATTGCAGACTTCTTTATCTCAATCACAACAGAACATTGCTTATATTAAATAGTACCTTTATACCAGGATCCACAACTTAAATGGGTCAGAAAATTGGGTTTCAATTAACCCAAAGGTCCCAATGCCTATATGGCCAACCCCTGCATATAACTACTGCAATCATTACCAGCTGAATGAAAAAAGGAAAAGCTAATGCAAATACACAAATAAATAAGTAACAAAGTGAAGAATAAATATATGGTTGGCATGGGTTTGTCAGGGTCAGTCTACTTGAGCAAAATACTGTTGACTCTGGTGGTCTAAATCCAGCACCACCAGTCAGTACCAAGACCAATTCACAAACTCTATTTATCTCTATTTCAATCTCATATTTCACCATCTCAACTGTATATCGCTCTCTTTATGAGCCTTTTTCTAATTTTCCACAATCTACATGTTCATTTCCTCATTAAAAAGTTGTACTTCTTAATAAATCAATGGTATCAATAATTAATCAATTAGTAAAACAACATTATGTTATGGAAATAAACTGGTTAATGACTGATACTTAAAAAAAAAAAGAAAAAAAAGAAAAACAACACAAAAACACGTTCACTTATCTATCAAAACATGGACACTACACAAGACTTCTATTGTTTTTGTATACAGATAGTTATAGTTCCTCTTCAGGAACTCGAGCTGCGTCGAGAACGTTTGGGGAGCGCGTCCAGCGTGACGTCTCTGAATAACATGTATAATCAGTCCAAAGGAAGGGCGAGACGTCATAGGTGGGTGACGTCAGAGACCAGGAAGCATAAAAGCATGAGCGGCGAAGCCGGATATCAGCCTTGTGTCTTCAGCAAGCGCTCTGTGTGTGTGTCAGTCGCTATCTGTTTGTGAGTCTTATTTAGTGTCGTTTGTCCACTGATAAACTCCATTGTCAAAGCTTCAATCAAGGGAAGTTTTGGGCGAGAGCAGGCAGTGCTCAGGCTGTGTGTTTTTCCCTGCCAAAAAAAAAAAGGGGGTAGGGACACACGCTGCTCGTGTGTTGTCTACTTGAGAGTGAAGCACGCAGTGTCAGCTCTCGAGGGAGTTGACGGCTGCGATGCGAGCCTTTGCTTTACTCTCTTTCATTGGCGTTTCTCGCGGTGCCAGTACCACTTTCGCCGAGGCGAAACGGTGGTTGTGCTCGCGGGTCTCGCTTTCGGATTTGCTGGAAGGAATGTAAGACGGCAAGTCCCTATCTTCCTTCTTAGCCACCAGATCCGGCGCCCGCTCTCGGTGGTCGGAAGCCCGCTATTGCGGTACATTCTCCCCGATGAGAGGGTGCAACGGTGCTGCCTGTCTTTCTCTGAGGAGATTGATGTGGAAAGGCGTCGATGAGCTCGCCAGTTACACAAGCACCAGTCACACAAGCACCAGTTGCACAAGCATATTATGCCTAATATTAACATAAGCAGCATTAATGAAGAGTGGAGCTCGCGCAGTCAGCTCTCGGGGGGCTGACTGTGCTTTTCTCGCTGTTAAGCGCTCCGCTCTCGCCGGGCACGCTCTGAGGAGTGTGTCCGTGCATGCAATCCTGCAGTTGCGGTCGCGCTGTTGCCGAGGCACAGCGGCGGCCGCGATAGCGGGAATCACACATGATCTGGCGAATGGGTTGGAGACGGCTCGTCCTATCTCCGCCCGTTTTCACTAGATCTAGAGCTCGTGCTCGAGGCATTGAAACCAGCGCTTCGGTTTATTCGCCCTCTGAGACAGCTCGCTGCTGCTGCATGCTCTCTCGCTGGGCACGCTCCGAGGAGTGTGTCCTTGCATGCGATCCTGCAGTTGTGGTCGCGTGGTTGCCGAGGCACAGCGGCGGCCGCGATAGCTGGAATCGCACATGATCTGGCGAACGGGTTGGAGACGGCTCGTCCTATCTCCACCCGTGTTCACTAGATCTAGAGCTCATTCTCGAGGCTTGGAAACCAGCGCTGCAGTTTCTTCGCCCTATATATATAAATATAAAAGACATGAGCGCTGCCGAGGCGTGTATTACATGGTTTCATTTTTATGTGAGTTTTTCTACACCAGACAATTTTATTCTAAGGAATAAAATGACATTTATCTGACTATGTGAAGTTAGATGTACAGGGGCTCTAGGGATGTGATTTCTTTTGTGAGAACACGTGTGTACCGCTCTTCCTCTGAAGAGGCTGAGGCGGTCAGGGGCTGCTGGGCGGAGCAGTCCCAAGCGTGTTCCAGCCCCACGTGCCGGGGGTGTCACTTTTGTACTCCGCAGACGCTAGAGTCAAAGTGGCGCTCCCAGGCCGAAGGCTTCAAGTGGAAAGCAGTTCTACGGACCGTTGTTTTCACTGGATAGCCTTTATCATAACGTCCTGACGCCTAGGACGTTTTGAGGGCCAGCTCCCTCTGAGGAAGAGTGGTGTACACCGCATTACACGGTGCCCGTCTCTCCTCAGTGCCCTCAGGAGATCGTTCTGCCAACCCTGCCGTTGTTCCAGGGCACAGCGATCTCCGGCGAGCGCTTCTCTCAGTTACCGCCCGGAAACGTAGCGGTGCTGAGAGGCTCGCTACCTCTACGGAGGTCTCTAGACCAGCTATTACGGTCGTCCCCTGCCGGTCCACCGCTTCAGGGCACCGAGCTAGTGGCTAGTGGCTAGTGTCTCGCGAGACTGGTTCCCTTAGGAGGTCACATGGCGGTGTGGGAGCCCCTGCCAAGTGTACTTCACGGGGTCCTGCCCCGAGCAGGCTTTGGTCTAGTCTTCCTAGCAGACGATGTGGGTCTGAGGACCGTCGTTTTTAGGAGACTTCAGCTACGAGAGTCCTGATGTTGCGGCTCAGGACCTCGCAGGGCAGGCCCCTCTGGGGAAGAGCGGTGTACACCGCATTAAACGGTGCCCGTCTCTCCTCAGTGCCCTCAGGAGATCGATCTGCCAACCCTGCCGGTGTTCCAGGGCGCAGCGGTTTCCAGCGAGCGCTTCTCTCAGTTACCGCCCAGAAACGTAGCGGTGCTAAGAGGCTCGCGACCTCCTGGGAGGTTTCCAGAGCAGCTAGTTCGGCCGTCTCCTGCCGGTATGCCGCTTCAGGGCACCGAGCTAATTGTGCTGATGCAACCAGAAATCAGTCTTGAGAGGCTGATTCCCTTAGTAGACTATATTGCAGCGTGAAAACTACTGCCAAATGTGTCTCAGTGGGTCCTGCACACTGTAGTGAGAGGCCACAGAATCCAGTTCTGGTGGGCCCCAAGCAGGCTCTGGTAATGTAACAGAAGTAGACTCTCTCTGAGGAATGGAGACCATCGAGGTGGTCCCTCCTTGGGTTGCAGAGTGCGGGTCCTACAGCCGGTACTTCACTGTTCCGAGGAAGGATGAGGTGTTGTGTCCTTTTCTAGATCTGTGCTTTTTGAACCTCTCAGTCAGGGGACTGAAGTTTAGCACGACTGCACAGGCCAAGTCCAAGGACTGGTGTGTCACGATCTATCAAAAGATGCACTTATCTCCATCCTTCTTCATCGGAAGTTCCTGAGGTTTGCTTTTGGGGGCAAAAGCCTACCCATAAGGATCTTCCACTGGCCTTGCACTCTCACCCCACACTTTCCCGACTCAACCACATTGTTGATTGGTTGATATCAGCTGAATCTGAGCATATGGCGGTTCGGCACCGAGGTGTCGTTCTCGCCCACATGAAAGAGCTGGGGTTAAGACTTAACGCCAAGAAAAGTGTGCTTTCTCCAGTTCAGAGAACCACTTATCTGGGCATGGTGTGGGATTCGACCACGATGCAGGCACGTATGTCACCTGCTCGGATCGAGTCGATCCTCACTGCAGTCGCGAGAGTGAGAGAAGGCTGGTCACTCACTGTCAAGCAGTCACGGAGATTGCTGGGTCTGATGGCAGCTGCGTCCAACGTGAATACTATTGGCCTGCTGTACATGAGACCCCTACAGTGGTGGCTCAAGACCAAGGGTTTCTCCCTGAGGGGAAATCCACTTTGCATGCTAAAGGTCACGCAGCGCTGCCTACGTGCCTTAGATATGTGGAGGAAGCCTTGCTGGGAGCTCCTTGGCGCCGCGGTATGCTAGCGACGGACGCGTCCCTCACCGGCTGGGGTGCGGTCATGAGTGGCCAGCCTGCCCATGGTCTGTGGAGTGGTCGCCGTCTGACATGAAACATCAACTGCCTGGAGATGCTGGCCGTGCTTTGTGCACTTCATTATTTTCTCCCAGACCTAAGAGGTCACCATGTGTTGGTGCACACCGACAACACAGCGGTGGCCTCTTACATCAACCATCAAGGAGTTCTGCACTCACGCTGTTTATACAACAAGCGTACCAGATCCTTGTGTGGGCCCAGGACGAATTCCTCTCGCTCAGAGCAGTTCACATTCCTGGGCATCTTAATATGGGAGCAGACATCCTGTTGAGGCAGGGGCCGAGGCCCGGGGAATGGCGGCTTCACACTGAGGTGATGAAGCAGAGTTGGAGATGTTGGCCAGACTCGGTTGGATCTGTTTGCGACTCGAGAGACATCGCACTGTCCCCTCTGGCTTCCTCTGACTCATCCAGCTCCACTGGGGCTGGACGCCATGGTACAGACATGGCCGAGGCTTCATCTGTACATTTTTCCCCCGATTGCTCTGCTCTCAGGAGATCTGGAGAGAGTGCGCCGGGACGGAGTCAAGCTGCTGATAGTAGCCCCATTCTGGACGGGCCGGGTATGGTTCCTGGGGACCATTCTCCAATCCAGAGCTCCCTCAATGAGGAAACTGTATGCCTTGAAGTGGAAGCTTTCACTTCTTGGTGCGGAGACCACCAGCTCGACCCAGTTAACTGCCCGGATGGTACAGTGCTGGAGTTCCTGCAGGCTCTCCACAGAGTTGACCCACTCCACCTTGATGGTCTACGTGGTGGCCATGGTGGCCTACCACGCCCCTCTCGGTGGCCAGTCAGTGAGCAGAAACCCTCTGGTTACATGTTTCCTCCATGGTGCGCTTAGGCTGAGGCCTCCGGCCAGAAGAAGCTTAAGCTAAGCGGTGATCAGGATGCTGTCCTAAGTCTCGAGTCCTCTGATCTCCCCTGTCCTGGGGGTCAAGACTCACTTCCTTCTAAAGTTTGGCACTGGACGGGTTGTCCCCAATTTCTGTCAGGCTCCTCTCCTTCTCTTGCTTTACCTATGCTCTTCCACACTGGGAAGAGATTGGAAAGTCTGGCGGCGTGGGCATTCTCGTTCCCCAAATGTTCTCGACGCAGCTCGAGTTCCTGAAGAGGAACGTCTAAGGTTGCGTATGTAACCCTGGTTCCTCGAAGGAACGAGACGCTGCGTTGCAGTGCCACACTTCCGGCATCTCTGGCTGGCGCTTGCTTCATCCTTTGAGGCTGATATCCGGCTTTGCTGCTCATGCTTTTATGCTTCCTGGTCTCTGACGTCACCCGCCTATGACGTCTCGCCCTTCCTTTGGACTGATTATACATGTTATTCAGAGACGTCACGCTGGACGTGTTCCCCAAACGTTCTCGACGCAGCCTCTCGTTCCTTCGAGGAACCAGGGTTACATACGTAACCTTAGACGATTTTATAAATTAACCCCCCCCCATTTGTCCCCAAATTATGGTGCACACACCATGAATCACAAATTCAGTGATGTTTAGCAGCTGACTGCTCTCAGAAATGTGGTTCTTTCCTGTTCTGGGAGCACAAATAAGAGTAGGGGTGCTCCGATCACGATCGGCCGATCGTTATGCGCATTTCGTCAGTAAAGCCGGTTATCTAATCAGCGGTTAATTCCATCAGGTGCGTGATTTCACATAGAGCAGCTGTTACTACACAGAACCGTTGTTAATAGAGAAGATGCGCAAATCCACTTAATTTTCAGTGTTTTTTGGCGCATCTTCTCAGTTAACAACGGCTCTGTGTAGTAACAGCTGCTCTATGTGAAATCACGCACCTGATGGAATTAACTGCTGATTAGATAACCGGCTTTACTGACGAGATGCGCATTAACGATCGGCCGATCGTGATCGGAGCACCTCTAAATAAGAGTATTGTCCCTGCTCCCATGAATTCAAGCAACAGACTTGGTCTTAGACTATACAACTTCTTATTCCTCTGTCTATCTCCCTGTAGCTTTCTCCACAGCAGTAGTTAAAAGCTTGACTACGCTTCAAAGCACCTGCAGTTCAAAGCTTCTTTTTCCAAGAGTTTGGACTGTGTGCTGATGTGCAGTGGTCTCTACAGGCCTACAGAAAAGAGACAGCACTGAAAAACCCAGACCACGATATGTTTCATGTGTCATTCACCTGACCTACCCTGTCATATGACCCAAGTTCAACAACAGAGCTGAACATCAGCTTTTCATCCTCTCAGTGTCATCCTCAGGACATGAGGGTGGATAAACAACAACAAATTTTCATTTTTGGTTGAACTACGCCATTACGCATATCACATCATGGCAGTTGTTGGTATTTTGGATGGTTTGTTTGAGGCTGTGTCCTTTAAATGGAGGTAGAAATAAAATGAGGTAGTTCTGAAATTATTTTTAGTATCATATTGTGTTCACTCAGTTGCCTTTGTCTGGTCAGTTGTTTCCTTCACAGTTCTGTGTTGGAAATTTGGTTGTTATAAATAAAGGGTGGTTGAAAAGAGTCCTATTTAATTATTAGAAATATTTAATTATAAGAATATCAAAAAAGGCATCACAGTCAATAAATATTTGCATGATTTATTTTGGAAAAACATAAATGATATCTTGTGTGAAGATGCATGAATCTTTAGACTGTTTTTTTTTCAGGCAGAACCTCCATGCATGGTTTCGAACACAGCTTGTGGCTCACTTGGGTCATTATGGCTGATTCATTACAAAAACCAGTTAAAAAAGTCATACAGTCATTTACAAACAGTGTTTGGGAAAGTTACTTTTAAAAGTAATGCATTACAATATTGCGTTACTCCCTAAAAAAAAAAAGTTTACATTACTTTTGCTTTATTTTTTCAATCTGGGCAGGGCTTGTTTGTTTGTTTTTAAAATCAAAAAGTTATATTTTTGGTCAACCTAAAAGCCCTTTCACACCAAAAGCTAAATGAATAAGTCTCAGACTGAAGAGAAAGTAAATTCACATCTGTACAATAGAAAAAAAAAAGAAGAAAGTTCAACACACTTCAGCAATAAAAAAAGCACAAATGTTTATCTAGAGTAATTTATGCTTATTAGTATGGTTGAATTGGATCATTGAAGCAACAATGTCAGCAGCAAAGACATTGGTTGATAAAATGGCATTAAATACATAAACGATATTTAACATTTAATTATTGCAGGTTTGCATAACATTCTGAGTTGCATTTCACTGTTTTTATTCATTCTGAGGAATACTTAATACTTTTTTTTTTTTTTTGCGAGTAAGATTAGTGCATTAATCTCATAAATGAATGCATGTTCATGTTTATTCTAGAACTACAGTGACATCTTACTCCCGATTTCTCTCGTGGGGACAGGGGAGCTGTAAATCAATAAATGGGGAAAAAAAAGTAAGTGGCTTTACTTATTTGAAAAAGTAACTCACAAGTGACATTTTCTTGTAAAAAAAAAAGTTAAATCCATTACTTTACTAGTTACTTGAAGAAAGAAGTCTGATTACGTTACTCACGTTACTTTTAATGCGTTACCCCCAACACTGTTCCCAAATTGCTCTGGCCATGCTGTATATTGTTTTTGTTTTTGTTTTGTTTTTGAAACAGCATATTAACATGTTTTGTCTCTATGGTGCTTTCATTGCATTATTTATGGTGCCTAGTCTTTCTCTCTCATCACATTCACCTAAAATGGCAAGCTCAAAACTGCTTAAGCATTGATTCCTGTCCTTTTTTGGAACAAAATGTAACCAGTTCTGAATACAGTCCCAGATTCTCAACTATACCTTAGTACTGAGTGTTCAAATGCTTTTTTGTGAATACAGATCTTAGCACATTGTTCTTCCATAAGCATGGACTTTAGTATACTCTGGACCTTGAATTATCTGTGTGTAATCTCTAGAGGACTGGGAAGCCACAGGCAATATATGTGTGTGCTGGAAAACAGCATGAAAAATAATGCACAAATACTCAAACAATCTATTGCACTCTAATGCATATTGTATGTGCCAGGCATGAAATTATGTAATCTTCCATTCATATTCTAAAATTTATGTCATGTGTCACCAGAATGTGATGGGAAAATTAGACGCACAGTAGGAGCAGACAGCAGTTTCTGAAGAACAGCAGGAGAAGAGGTCCCACCCTGCCCTGAGTAACACTCTGTTGTTCTCCCGCTCTCTCTGCACGTCAGAAGCATCTGTTCAGATGACAGGCAGAGCGATGGTGCTGCCACAATTCTAAGTTATTTTAATCAAAGCAGTCTTCCCTCTGCTTTCACATCTTCCCTTTATATGTCTGTTTTTTCTTTCTCTTCAAATGTTCATCTCTCTGTCTTCTAAAGTTCAGTTTTCTGTTCATTTCTTCATATTAAACCTCACCTGAACAGGGTTTCATGTAGGTTTAGATAAGATGGCTAAAGGGGGTTAAGTACAATCATACTGCAAATAAAATAAATAATAATAATTAGTATATTGTTGTTTCGTTTTATTTTCTAGCAGAAATATCTAAATATCCTTAAAACAAGACATTGTAAAACAAGACATAGTACTTTTCTATACTTGTTTTAAACCTTGCTAGATTTGGGCAGATTTAGGCTTAAAAACAAACAAACAAAAAAACTGAACAAAACTAAAATACAAAATAAAAAGCCAATTTTTATTATCCATTCTCCATACTGTACTTCTTATACTCCATAGGACTATGGGATATTATTATTATCATCATTGGCAATGCCATTTTGAGTTTTGAGTCTGGATTTAAATGTGGCTGTTGTTTTAGCACATCTGATCTCTTATGGAAGCTAATTCCGATGCGGGCGGCAAAATAGCTAAAAGGGGACTCACGTTGTTTTGTGTGAACCCTTGATATTTCTAAATTACTCGACCCTAATGATCTGAGTGGTCTGTTGGATTTATATTTAGTGAACATATTTGCTTTGTATTTAGGTAATAGGGCATTGAGTGATTTATAAACGAGTGAAAGTACTTTCAAGTCAATTCTTAATATAACTAGAAGCCAGTGTAAGGACCTGAGGACTGGTGTGATATGCTCAGATTTTCTGGTTTTAGTCAGAATACTGGCAGCAGCGTTCTGGATGAGCTGCAGCTGTCTAATGGTCTTTTTTGGGAAGGCCTGTGATGAGTCCAACCCTGCTGTTGATACAGGCATGTACAAGTTTCTCCAAATCTTGACTGGAAACAAAACATCTAATTTTTGCAATGTTTTGAGATGATAATATGCTGGTTTGGTTACTGCTTTGACATGACTACTGAAACTAAGGTCTGTCTTCAGAATCACATCAAGAATCTTGACTTGATTTCCAGTTGTTTGACCCCTAGAGTCAATGTACTGTATGTAATCACCTTGAGAAAGTCATCTTTGTTTCCAAATGCAATGACTGAACCATTTGAATGCATCCCAGAAAGCCCAACCCAGTTTTCTAGTCTGTTTATTTTCTCAAGGGGATTTTTGTCTGCCATTCTTGTCACTAACTTTTGCAGGAGCAATATCATCAATAATAACTTTTGAGTTAAAGGAATCAAGAGGTAGATCAACAAAGTCTGCAGAAATTCTTAATGTTAAAGATATAACCTCCAAGAATAGCAAACTAGTGTTTTTGTTAATGTATCTCTTTCTGACAGAGACTAGATTCTAGATTCAGTGGTAGCAGAGGTCAGTATATAAAAGAAAATTGATCAGATACATCCTTAATAAAAATGTATGAAATGTTTAAACCTCTACTGATGAGTAAATCATTGTGTCCACAATTGTGTGTGGGTTCATGCACATGCTGAATCAGTTCAAACGTGTCAAAAATATTAATAATTTATTTTGTAGTTTGGATTTCTGCAATATCAATTTTTCTATTAAAATCCCTTGCAATAGCAAAACAGTCCAAATCTGAGGGAATCACTGATAACAGTTTTGTGAACTCTTCAACAAAGGCTGGAGAGTATTTTGGAGGCCTGTAAACAATGATAAACAGAATGCATGGAGCACATTTCAGCACAATATTTAAAAGACAAGTACTGACCAAATGACACTTGCTTGTATTGACATACATCTTTAAATAGAGCAGCTACACCTCCACCTCTCAGTCCTGGAGACACTCATGAAAGTAAAGTTAGGAGAGGATGTTTCATTGAGGACTGTTGCATTGCAGCTGTCTTCTAGCCATGTTTTATTTAGAAAAATAAAATCCAGATTGTTTGTGGCTATTAAATCATTGTGTCATGGTGTGCCTATACAGTGAAAAGCAAGGAACAAGGAGAATGCAGGAGATTAACACATGTCTTTGTTGACATCTGCAGAACACAAGTAGGACACAGGACCAACGTTTAGACAGCACACAAGACTCAAGAAAACACAGGGCTTAAATACACATGGAAACTAATTGGACACACCTGGATCAATGGAACAAGTTTTTTTTTTTTTTTTTTTTTTCAGAAAACACCTGGAACAAATGATGGGAAGGAATGGGAAGGACCAAATATAAGCATAGCGAAATATGACATAGAGCACAAACACAATACAACAATACAAGACACAAACAGAGTCTTACACATTGATCAGAAATTATTTATTTTCCAGTGAGCGAAAGTGCTAACTTTATGGTACTACTTTGTGTCTTTACAGCAATCTTAGTTTGATGCATAATAGGCTGCAGATTAGATGAGTCAGCCGTACGGGTTGAGAAAGCCTTAGACTTTCTATCACGTGTTAAAACAGAAATAGAGAAAGGTACAGGCACACTGGGTTCCTACTTTTCCTGTAAACATTTGTGAATGTTGCTGCTATCATAGTGGGGACCCGACACATATCACTGACAGCTGTTATCAGTTGTTTTTGGTTCACCTATAACAGATGTGGGAGGGTTTGGTCCCTGGCATTGTGGCAGTGGCTGGAGAGCTCTCACAGGAGGAGGAGCAAGCTGGGCCCTCAGGCATTAGTGGTTGGGGGGTCCAATGTTTATATATATATTATATATTATTATATATAATTTTTTTTTAATCTAGATTAATCTCACTATAATCTTGGAATTACAATCTAGATTAAAATGGCTCATTTGAATTCTGCCGAAGGCATTCAGAATATGTGTGCTACCCAAATAAAATAATGACTAAAAGTAAGTCTTTGAGAACAGGTTTCTCAAGCCAGGTGGTGCATTAGACCAGGGGCTCATCTCCTGTTTCCAAAATGCATCACAAACTACTTTAGAAAGCTGTAAACTAATTCCACATTGCACAAGGTGCAAACAACCTTACGCCTGTTTCACACATACTCCGTATGCGTTGCATATTTTTTTATGCACCCATGTTAACGTATTCCAGCGTTCACGCGGCTGCGGTCCTGTTGAGGTTTCCAATGGGAAGCTTCTTAAAAAATTCCCTGAAGCAAACTCGGCGGCATCTTAGCTGCATCCATGTTAGCACGTCACGTTTGATGTGGTAATTTCACAGTAGGCATACACACAGGTTCAAAGTTGAGAATGTAATTGAGAGTATTGTGTATTACTTAAAAAACACTTTACAGAAGGTTCCAGCACCTATAAGCTTCCTGAATTTCTGAAATGTACTATTTCTAAATTGTTTCTAAATATGCCATTGCTACACTTAATGGCAAAAAATTGCACTGGTCTGCTAGACTTGGTTGAACAAAAATAAACAATATTTTGTTGCTTAAGCTTATGTATTCAGTCATTATTCAATGGTATACTATAAATCCATGTAAAAAAAAATACTTCTCACTGTTCTCAGGTCAAATATTTATGTGTGATTAAAATGCGATCAATTTCGATTAATTAATTACAAAGCCTCTAATTAATTAGATTAATTTTTTTAATTGAGTCCCGGCCCTAATATATATAAATATATATATTTAATATATTTATACACTAATATATCTGTGGGCTTGCAGTGAAAGAGTTTGGTCCCAGCATATACCAGTTCCTCCATTTTCTGTGAGAAGCTTAGAAGTGGAGATGCTGGAGAGAGAGATAATGTGTCTGGTGAGATGGGTTCTGGCTCTGGTGTTGTGATATGTTGTACTGGCTTCCCTGACTTTTTTTTCCAGAAAGTCATGCTTGGGTGCTGAGTCTAATATGTCACAGTCTGTTTATGATGAGCTCTGTGGGCAGGGCTCAGCCAGAATGTTGTCCATGTGGAGTGCTTGTTGTGGCTGCGTGGTGTTATCAGTGTCCTAGTGGGATCTGAATCACCAAATAATGACTTGGAAGTTGATATTAAGTCTTGTCGTCACTCATACTCTGTCCAGGTGTGTGTGTTCCATTCAGGTTGAGTGGATTTGCACACACTACTGAAGGAATATGGAGGGAGAAAATAGATATTGTCCTTTAGCACTCTTGCACCAAGTTTGTTTGGGTGGAGGCCATCCACTTTAAAAAGTTTTCTTTGGCCCCAGAAAAGACTGAACTTGTCTTTGAAGTTCACTCCTTTTAAACTGCAGGTTGTTTGTAGCCATGTTAGGGAATGTTAGTTCCCCCTGCTGGCAGTGGTCCACTGATGAACGACTGAACTTCAAGTCTTCTAAGTGTTTCAAAGAGTTCACTGAAGTCCTTCTTAAGGAGTTCTGACTGCTCTTTCCAAATATCATTCTTCCCCACATGGATGATGATCCAATTTTGTGTTCTTGTGCCTTACTGGAATTTTTGGAAGTTCCTTATCCATATCAGAGACAGTTACTTGAGGAAGGCAGCATCTAGTTGAAGTCCTGCTACTGATGTTTCTGATAATGGAGTTGGCTGCTATCAGATTCCTGGCCTAGGCTGTGCTCTGAGCTGAATGCCACTGTCTGCTCGAACCTGAGTGCCTGTTAGTAGCGATGTTAGCTGCTGGCTGATATGTTCCATGTTCAATCACATGTGGGGATTCCTCACCCACATTCATTAAAGCTTTAAATATGTTCTCAAGGTGTATAGGGGGTGTTAAAATACCATTGTTTGCTATTGAGATGCACTAGATTGACAGGATTCACCGGATGTATGCTGAGGGGGTCCGTGATGACAATCTGCTGTGTGCTCCGCCTTTTTTGGAAGTCCAGCATGTTACTTTGGTTCAACAACTGCAATCCTTTGTAGAAGTCTGTAGCAGTTCATGCAGAAAGTAGATTCCACAAGAGGCATTTTCTTTCTTGTCTGTTTGAATGGAGGCAGCTGTGTTTTCCCATCTCCGGAATGTGAGCTGCTGGCAGTAGGAGGCAAAGAGTCTTCTTTTTTGTAGTATTATTCCAGTCCCGAAAAGTTTTTAGTTTAGTGTCTGTGCAAAAAATATGTTGTTTGAGCAGTGTGCTGATCTGCTGAAGTTAAAATCTTAGAAAAATCTGAGAAAAGTACATAAACAGGGAGCAAAGCATTGAGCAGTAAGGAACAGTGAAGTGTTCGAACAGTAGTGAAGCCGGAAGCAGAATCATAATACAGGTTAAGAAAATAATTTTTCTGCCATGCTTGTGGGTGACTTGCAAGATATGTGCATGAGTGAGGGTTTGCCTACATTTTGGAGACCAAATGACCCCATCAGGAAGGTAAAATATGAAAACACCAAGACTGTGTGGACCAGCCAACAGTCCCCTCAATGAGAAAAGCTTAACAAACATACTAAATCAGGGCTATTAACAACAGTCCTCACGGGCCACTCTCCTGCCATCCAGGACTGATGCTGAATAGCCTTGTTCTAAAAAAATTCTCAACCCTTCTAAGCTGTTGTGGTTCATTTGAACTATTGCAGACAATGATTTACTATGTAAACTTTTCAACCTGAAATGTCCTGACATGCTCCACAGATGTGATTTGCACATGGCAATGTAAACTGCTTTCACTGTCAACATGTCTTTCACACACACTCAGTAACAATAAGCAAATTGACTCTTGAGCTGTGATTTGTCGTGCAGGGTCAATTTGGCCCTGTAGAAAGTACACTGGCTCTTTAATAGAGGCAACATAGAAACATCTAAAAAGGCAAAAAAAAAAAAAAAAATGTGTGGGAATGGGAGTAAAATAATAAATAAATAAGGGGGGAAGCTCCAGTGAATAGAAATGCATGAGGAAGAAAAAAAAACAAAAACCCTTAAACCAGACTGACATAGAAATCTTAAATATACTAAACATTCAAAAATAATAATTCCAAAAGGGAAGCTTATGTTGAAACCCATTACAATTTTTCTATAGATGGTTTATTCAGGTGAACACGTACCACTTTGATTCTGTCCGACAGAGTGATGTGGCACAATATGGATGGCTATGTGGGGTGGATACGATTTCAGGACAGACCGAGTAAGAATGAGTGGAATAGACACGGTGAGCAGGAGTAAATGAGTGAGACAGTAAGTGTAGAGCTGGCCAAAAGAGAAAGGAATGATCTGGTCTCATGACGGACAGATGGGCCAACAGGTCATGACAGAGGCTTTGAGAAAAGCACAGATTCAAAAAGACAGAGGGACAGAAAACGTGTGAGGGCAAGGAGGGAGTAAATGAAGTGGCACAACAAAAACAAGATCTGACAAAGCACCTCCTCTAAAACTCATCCCTCAATCTCTGTCATCTCCTTACCAGCCTTCCTCTGGTGTGGACATCATTCTGATACATCCTGACACAGACTTTGATGTGACAAACTTGTGAGTTTTTTTCTGCACGTAAATTAAAAAAAATAAATAAATAAACCTTTATAAGCCTTAAAGGGGTGATTCACCCAAAAATTTATATTTGTCATCATTCACCCACCCTTAAGTTGTTTTTTTCTTCTTTTGAACACAAAAGAAGATATTTTGAAGAATGCGTGTTACCGAAATTCTTCAAAATATCTTCTTTTGTGCTCAGCAGAAGACAGAAATTCATACAGGTTTGGAATATGGGTGAGTTTTGGGTGAACTATCCCTTTAACAAAGGATCACATTCTGTTTTACATTTTCAGAAGTATAGCATTTAAAACTTTAGCTTAAAGCTCATCAACATTGACCCTCAAGAACTTAATCAGACACTAGCGCTTGTCCTTCCTTCCTTGAGTCTGTCTCTATTACTCCTGCCATTTCCTTAGTCCCAGTCACCATGGTGATAAATCACCAAAATGGCTGCTACCAAGTGATAAAGTAATTATGAGACAGCTTTTATTTACATACTCATGGCTTTTCCACACTGAGCCTAATGAAATGAGAACCCAAGAGGGACGGAAATCGAGGCCGGGCTGATTGGGAGGAGGGCTATAACACTCAGGAAACTAAAGGGATTTGTGTGTGTGTGTGAAGTGCCATGAATTAGATTTAGATCTTGTTTTAAAAGAATGCTTTTTGCTCTTTTCATCGATTTAAGCCATAGTGCCATTTCACAGGCCCAGTCTTCCTGAATGAATATTTTTAGAGTCACTGAGATGATTGGTTGATTCTTGTAATGGATGGTTTAGTGAAAAAAACCTTGAAAGCACAGGTGCTGAAATTCACACTATGCACTGTTTTCCCCCAATTTATTCTGGTATTTGTAACCCAAGTTTCACATTTTATTTTTATTTAATTTATTGTTTTTTAAAGAGGAGCAGTGCATAAACTACAAAATGCAATCTATATTTAATTCAACAAAAGTTGAAAACTCAAAAGTTGAGCAGATTTCTTGATTGGTGCAAAGCCGTAGATCATATTTAACTGACCCCAGATGAATATTCAGAGTCAAACGGGTTGTAAATAAACAGCACTGATGGGGTATGAAATGAAGCAGAGTTCTAAGCCTCTTCACAGCCCGCTCTCAAGAGGTATAGAGATGAGTGGATGGAAGGAGAAGAAATAAAGTGCCTCAAAGGAAAAGATATGGAGGGATTAGGTGAGCTGGAAGGGGGATGCAGGACTGTAATACTCCTGAACTATTTCACTTCCTGTCTGTGCGGCCCTTCAGGTCCACCATGCAAGTGTGTCAACTTTCTAATTTTAGTCTTCTCCTGCCGTCTTTGTGTAATTCTCTCTCTCTGTTCTCTGCTTCTCTTCTCCTTATGTAATTTCTCACACTGCCTCTTGTGATTTTATGATGCTTTCAACTAATAGACTGGATCCATGCAACTAGTCCAGAGTACAGCTGGAGAGGGAGAGGGGGGACAGATGCTGACACACTGCGGCAACGAGGTATTGATGCAGTGTTTGGCTCTCTTCTTGAAGAGGTGCAGGGGATGGCGATGAAATAGAACCTCGAATGTGTGGTGCATTTGTTGTGAGTAGCTTATTTCTGAAAGGGATAAAAAATAAAAATGACAAAAAGCGGCTGACGAAAGTTATACAGCAAACTAATGTAACATAGATACTTGAAAAAAAATATGTAAAGGTTCTCAGTAAATAAATAATTAGTGTCATCATCATTAATGAAAACTAAATTAATGTAATTGTTTTAACTGGAATAAAAACAAACTAGGGAAAAATTAACAATGTTTTCATGACATATTCATGGTGGTGGCGCTTTGATTGTAGAGCACTTTGGGTGTACAACAGTACACTCGTGTCCTTCCAAATCTTTATAACTTTATTTCTTTTATTGAACAGATGAATGAAGATACTTTGAGAAGCATCATAGTGTTTTTGTATATACTATGGAAGTCAATGCTAACCTGTTTCTTCAGAATAACTTCTATGTTCCACAGGAAAAAAAGAAAGTCATACAGATTTGAAACATGATTAGGGTTAGTAATTAATGACAAAATGTTTGGATGAATTATTTCTTTAAGATTTACATTTCTTATAGCTTTTCCCCTTGCTAACTACTGTATTACTCCTCTAATAAAACGTGCACAGTCATAAACGTTTCACTGCATCAGCCTTTAAATGTATTACATTACAGACCTCTCAAAACATTACACTAGAAACAAATGAACCACAAAAGCATTCAAAGCTTAGTGTCCACTCAGAGGAAAAAGAAAACCTTTGACCAACATATTCACTACCACACTACCCAGTATTTAAACCCACGAGCACTGCCCGAACTAAATGTCATCTGTGTCTCATGACATTAGTGTCTGATAATATAGACCGAATGGACAGCAAGCAGTGTCCACTAAAACTCACAGAGGAATGAAGGAGCTGTCAGAAAATAGATGTGTCATAATAAAAGCATAATCGCAGGACCATAAATATTAAATGGGGTTCAGGCCAGTGCTGAGTAAGAACTGGGCTGAATGATTAAGAGGGCAATTAATCTCTAATGAGATTGATTCTATTGATTCACCTGCCATTCAAGACAGACGTCATTTTGAAGAACAGCTTAATGACTTTGCTTAATTGTTCAAGGAAGAGGGAAAGGCTGTGTGGGTGTGTATGGAAAAAGCAGCAGGGGGGATATGGTTTCGGGGGATGAGTGTAAATGGTTTTTCATGGTTTTTATATTTATAGCTAGAGACTGAGTGACTCAGCTCTCTCTTTCCTGTCACACTCTTTTATTTCCTCTTTCATAGTGTTTAATGCAATCAGCACAAATGGCTCAGCAAGTAATGACAGTGAAAGTAGACTAATTGAATGACGTGACTAATCAGTTGAATGCGCGTTCTGACTTCAAACACTCATGACACACGCATGTCATTATCAAACAATAGGAACATTCTCATGAATATGTACAACTGAATTCTTTACAATACTGACTCACAATGATGTAAACAATCATCTGCAAGGTCTCTTGAGAGGGACCTTCTTCAGTGTCTTACACTGTGTCCTAACCAGACACAACATATTAGAAAAGTTTTCAGCACTGAAATTTGTTTGTCTCTGTCGAAAGTGAACTACTGTGCAGTCATGAGATTTTCAAAAAGTCAGGAAGTTGTGGAAAAGTGGATAGGGAGTTTGACTCTTAACACTTGAGTTGTGGGTTCGAGTCTCAGATCGGCAATACCACAACTTAGGTTCCCTTTGTCTGATGCCTTTTACATCAAAATTTACATCACAAGGATAGCTGCTAATGAATGTTGGGGAAAACTTTAGTTTAGGGAACAATTCTCATGCATTTTACTAATATATTGACTGTTTATTAGTACTATTAACCCTTTAACTGCCCCACCAAGAAAAAAGCATTTTTTGTTTGCATTTCTTATCTCCTTATGTCATTAGTTACCACACTCAATGTATTTTTTTTCCAACACGTCCCATAATTTTTAAAATATTAGCTTAGCTTTTCTACGTTTACCATAAAGTGACAAATCAACCATTTGGTTGAGCAAGTTTTTGAAAAATTATTGAAAACACACTAAAGTTTTTTCATGGCACCAAGTAAAATAATTTTGTAAAGTTAGGGCTCTTACAGTGTAATATGTCAAAAAAATATGCTTACCTTGCAAAATTTCACCAAAAACAGTTTACATTTACAGGAGTGATTTCTTTCTCTCTGACATCCATCAAAGAAGAAGTGTTGTGACAAATGCTGTTGATTTTTTTTGGCTTAACATACCTCTACCAGATGGTAGAGATGGCTCAATCAGCTTGAATTAAGTTAGGTACTCCTCTCAATAAAAATATAGTGACTCAAAATGTGCTCAACCATTTGGTCGAGCGGCAGTTAAAGGGTTAAAGCACACATAAATGCCTTATTCTGCATGACCATAATTTAGATCCCGTAATCCTACACAATGAACATAACTTCATAACTAACTATTAATAAGCAGCAAATTAGGAGTTTATTGAGGCAAAAATCGTAGTCAATAGTTAGTTAATGACCGAATCTTCTTATGCTTTAAACCAGTCAATGCCATTATGATGTCATTTCCAGCGGTTTCAAAGTGATTAGTCACATGACATTTAAAGTTTAGATGACTGGCTCATAATAACCTGACTGATTTAAAACTGCACACTTCTTAGAGATGAATGGGAATGCTGACAGAAAGCTTTCTACAGGTATTATAGACCTCTTTATGCACAAAAAATTATAATAATAAATAATAATAATAATAATACTAATAAAATGAAGCAACAACAGACACAATGACTTGTCAAATGCTGTTTAAGATAAATAAAAAAAAAGACAGAAATCTGAAAAAAAAAACTCTTTGTTTCTTAAGGACAAGAACTGTGAGAAAGAATCTGTAGACTGTATGATCTTGATATAGAGATTTAAATATCTCTTGAATACCTTTAATATATCATAAACACCTCTGTTTTCTTTCTCTCTCTCTCTCTCTCTCTTTCTCTCTCTCACTCACACACACACACACACACACACACACTCTCTCTCATCATCATGCACCAAGGTCTCCAGTTCTTCTGCATGTTACTTAATGCAGCCATGTTTTTTCAGTGTTAAAGGTTGACCGTAGTGTGGTTAGCCATGACTGATTTATGATTAAAAGCTGACCAGAAGACATAACTGCTCCCACACACAACATGTGGTGTTAATATTAGACACACCTATGAGCAAACACCATGAAGAATTAAACAACCTTTACTGTTCTCAATTAAGCAGATTTACTACCTACACAATCAGCCCGTTACGCAAAATGTTTTATGAATAGATATAGTTTATAGTCCAGCCACAATGATCCATCATTAGTGCAGCGGCCGCCTCTGGAGAGTGATGGAATAGTGTTGTATCCTTAATCAGAAACTCCAGACGTCCAAACATATAACAGTGGGTTACAATGGAAAACAATTCATGTCAGTCCTCAGTAGCAACCCGCTTTCAAATGCATCTGCAGCATGTAGTCCTAAAAGACTATTGTTATTTTGTCGATCTGCAAGATGAGAAATAGTATTAACTTACTCATCAAAAGTGTTTCAAACTGTTAAGTAACACTTGAAACTTTCATTTACCCTACCACTCAAAAGGTCTTTATGAGTGCACAAACCAAACTCACCCTCTTGGAGCATAATCAGTGCTCAAATCCATATGGAAACACACACCAAGGCCACCTGCCATTTTTGTGCTTTGTGATAAACAGGGAAGTAGGAGGTAAAATAAAGAGCATATTATTTAGCCTGTTGGGAAATGGAACAAAAAGAAAAAGAAAAAAAAAATGTGCAAAAGAAAAGTGAGAGTGGAAGGAGAGAGGGTGAAACAATGTAAGGTGAAAGGACACAAAAGAAAATTGGAACCTACAATGTAGAAGGAAAAACAAAGGCTAAAAAGAAAGAGTGTGTCACAGCTGAAGTACTAATGTGAAACTGAATGAATAAGAACAACAGAGTTTGAGGCAAATTTGCAGTTCGGACATGACCAGAAAGGTTGAAAAAGGCAGGATGATGTACTGTAGGCCTCTTAGATATTGCAATTTCCATGGAAACAGGTTTATTATGGGATGCTTGATGTCAAAGGTGCCATCTTTGAAGATGAACACAGTTGTCAGCTTGGCTGCTATGTGAAGCATGAAATTTTCTAATTGATCTTTAAATGAGTTATTCCATGAACGAAAAAACATTATATAATGACACTTTATAATGAAAAGTACATTCCTCAGACTTAATTCATGCAAAGAAAAAAGTCTAAAATATCTCACGCCTTTGCAGTGCAAAACATAATAAATCTGCTGTATCCCTGCATTAAATGAATTCATGTGTGCAGTAGCTGATAAAATCCAAAAAAAAAAAGAAAAAAAAAAATCGGACCATCATAAAAAACACTTCAGTAACCTGATTAACCTCTCCTGGACTGAACATAAAACTCAGAGTTTCAAATGACTGACAAATGTGTTTATCAATATAGTCCATGGCAGGGCCTTGGAGCACAACTGACTTTGCAGAGATGAAAAAAATGAATCCCTCCAGAGGCCAAGGCATGCCTATTTGCTGTCAAAAAAAAAAAAAAAAAAAGCCTCCCTGAGACAAGCAAGCACAGGGCCCTTTAGTTACAGCCAACGCTTGGAAAAGACTGAGAGAGATATTGAAATGTCTTTGTGCCAAAACAGATTTCAGTATACAAGGGAGTTAAAGGGAGTTGGGGGTGAGAAGAGACTGGAAGAGAAAGACGTCTCTAAATCAAAAATGCTATCTGTGTATCTCTGTGGTGTTTTTCCAGGCTTAGGGGAAAAAAGGTGAAAACTGGAGCACGGTATTTTCCAAAGCTAAAAAAAAATCAGGCAAATTCAGCACAGTTTCACACAATCCACTCTATAACATTATTAATAATTCACATCTGTACCAAGAACAAAAACACAAATGAGCTTTCTGAGTGGTGGTTGTTACACATGTGAGGAGACGCTCACGGGTGGGTTACAACCGCACAGATTTAGTTGTGTGTGTGTTTAGACTAGGCTATCCGTGAGAGGGAACAGAAAAAAAAAACTTCCCTCACTCCGGGCTTTTTGGGACCATGACCTCCCCCTTTTCTCTCTTCATGAAAACATCTGCAGAGAACACAAATAAAAATATGCCCCCGTTTGCTCTCTGCCCCTGTTAACTTATCATCAGGCAACTCTTGCCTCATGTGACCTTCTCGTATTTTAGAGTATATTACTCTCTGAATTGGCTCTGTTCATGTGTCCATGAGTCTATGTGCTGAGATGAGGAAATTTCTCCCTGTTTATAACATGCATTTGAAAAAAGCAAGAGATGACAAACATCTTTCCTTGTTATGACTTGTAATGAAAAGCATTTTTAAACCTGCTGTCCAACAAAAGAGAACATTATAACATGTTTTTACTCTACAACATCAGTCAAATGTTTGAAATAACCTCTTTTGGTGATTTAATATGGCTTCTTATCACATCATTTAACAGGATTTCCTTGAACATCATAGGTTCTATAACTTCTGTGATGCAGTATAGTGCTCAATAATACCGAAGCCCGTTTCCGCCACTGAATAAAAAAATCTAAAAAGGTAATTGTGACTTTTCATTTTACAATTATGACTTTTTTTCTTGCAATTGTGAGATAAACTCGCAATTGCGAGTTATGGAGTCAAAATTGCAAGATGTAAACTCGCTATTCTGAGAACATATCAGCCTTTTTCCCCTCAGAATTGGACTGATAATTCCTTATAATTTTTTTCTGAGAAAAAAAGTCTGAATTGTGATATATAAACTTGTAATTGAAAAAAAAGTCTGAATTTTGATATACAGACTTTTTAAAACATAATGTTTTTATCTTGCAATTCTGAATTTATAATTTGCAATTGTAAGTTTATATCAAGCAGTTCTTTAGAAAAAAGTCAGAATTGCTATTAGTAATAGTTATATCTCAGAATTCTCACTATTGTGAGTTTGTCTCACAATTCTGAACAGCGGCTGTGAGAGTGGTGACAAATTTGACATTGTTCTCCCATTTCCCATCAATGTATTTTCATTTATTCCTATTTTTGAAAGCAGTAAAAAAAAAAAATATGGAGATTTTCCTTTGCCATCTGAACAAATAGGAACACAACATTTATATTTGATATAGTTTCCTGTTCCTGCTATAGTTGGGTCCTGTTCTCTACTGTAGTCTCTGTTTTTTTATCCCTCTACTTCTCTTCTCTTTTCTTTTGTCTTTCTTCTCCTCTCCTCTTCTAACTGAATTGACGGTACACTTTTATGACGAGTATTACACAAACCTTCCAGCTATGACTCAGGCCACACAGGATGTTCTGACAGCCAAATCACTGACCCACTAACATCAGTCACACTCCATAATTGACCTCTATATCTGAAAGCAAGATGCATGCAGGACTTAGTTAGGTCACCCCGAACCACTCTCTTTCTCCAATTGAATGTTTAAAAATTTGAGCCCTTGATCCATCAACCTTGTTGACCTCTGCACAAGAGTGGAATTCAGTTAGAGACTCAACCTCTCACAATCATGTTACTGAACACTGATTGGTCATTGCTACGTGCAGTTTCAGGTCTGATGTAATTAAATGCACTCTAATGAGATTCTCTGGGCCATTGGTTGACTGTCAAATCTTTAAGACACTGACAATGACAGGAATAGATATGAACTGGACGACTTAACCAACAACCTGTGGTTTAATTCCACTATGACATCATTATGTAACCACTGTGAGTTTGACACCACCTGAGTTTATGATACTTCAAACTTGCAAACTTCAAAAGGTGAGAAACTGAGAGACAAGACATCATAAACATTTACATCATAAATCCATGGCAACAAACCGGCAGTTTAAAATGTGCTGAACCGTAAGCATCCTCAGCCTTAGCATGAAAATCATGTTACACTTTGATTACTTGAGTAAAAGTGAAGAGTGAAAGTAAAGAAGTGGGGTGGAGGGTTAGCAAAAACACAAAGTCATTATTTTTGTTATTCTAGGCAGAGTCTCCACTGAGAGGAGTTTGGTTAAAAGGATGAGGACACCTGAGACTGCATTGCAGTCGTACATTGAGCTCTATATTTGTGTGTATGTTTCAAATGTTTGTGCAGCACAGGTTTGAGAGCATGTCTTTTGAATAAGTCAAAGGATCTAATTACAATCTCATGTTACTCTCATCCAATAACAAAATCCCTCATCAAAAGCCACTAATGTTTGCCGACAGACAAATTGGTGCATACAAATCAAATATAAGCTAATAAAAGCAGCGAGGAAGTTTATTACTTATTGATTTTTTTTTTTTTTTTTTATGGTGTAAAGAGAAATATATTTTTTCTACCCTTTTCTGTCTGTATCAGGGGTGGCTTTCTCACTGGCTTTCAAAGAAAAACTCTGAAGCCACAAGATCACGGAAGGTGCCACTGTCAAGTATTTTTTTATGTAAGTTTTTTGTAATGCCGGTCTAAATGTGTGTGCCGTCTGCATTTTTCTAAGCCATTAAGTAAAGAAAAGAACATCTTTGGAGGTTTGTTGGCATGATCTTTTCATGTGTTTAAGGCTAACTGTGATGTGTGAAAGTGTGATGTGTTTTTAAAGCAATAGTTCACCCATAAATGAAAACTTGCTCACCAGCTGATCCTCTGCAAATGAATGGGTGCCGTCAGAATGGGAGTCCAAAAAAGCTGATAAAAACAATACAATAATCCACAAGTAATCCGCATGACTCCAGTCTATCAATAAACATTTTGTGAAAATCGACATGTTTGTAAACAAATCTACCATTAAGATCTTTTTAACTTTAGACCATCATATATTGGTGGAACGAAGAACAGGGAATTAACTTTTTCATTGGAGGAAGAGTTATTAGTTTGGACTCACTGGACCCATTGGAAAGCAAGTGATGTAATGCTATTTCTCAGAGTCTGTTACAATGAAGAAACAAATTAATCTACATCTTTTGGGAGTACATTTTTTGGGTGAACAATTATTTTAAGTGTTCTCTAGCAACTCAATATCCTCTGAATGCTCTTATATAAGAACAACACAGAATGCCTCAAAATGTACATGGTGTTGTGCAGGAGACTAATATATTTAAAGAAATGCATGTCACATCCCACTGAGGGAAGTGAGGTTATGGGTTTAAATCAACCAGGATTGTGATTGGAATAAGTAAATACCATTCACAGGACACACCTCATTAACTTTGAAGGATAGTGGATATATTCAGAACACCACAGCTAAAAACACACACACACACTGCCCTTTATTGTGTATTTCAACTGACATCAGAGGAAAGAAAATAATTTTTCACTTCTCACTCAAGTGATTGTAATGTTAATCAATGCTAATCCCACAAGACCATTGGATCAACATCAGAGGATGTGACAGTTTGCAAATGTATCACATGACGTGTTTAAATGGAGGATTACAAAGCACGACAAGTACCAGCACTCATCACAAAAACAATTTGATTTAACCTATAAAGATGATGTTGGAATAAATAAGCAACTGCACTTTTTTTCTTAGGTATTTTTGGGAGCTGCCTTGGCTAATATCCAATCTGGTCACATGAAAAGTCGGCATCATTTTAAGTAAATGGTGAAATTATGAGAAAACATACAATCCAAACCTTGAATTTAAGCATAAATGTCAGACACAACCTCTAAACCTAACCGTGACTGATAAGAAATAAATTCATACAAGATCATATGATTTCACCATCTCACACAAATTATTACAAGCGTTTACAAGAGTGTGCTGCTATTTCTTTGTCACACAGAGACCACACTTTTCCCTGTGCAGTACAATACCATTATCGGAAGGGGGAAAAAACAGCTCAATGAAGAAGCACAGACACAACAGTGTTCTGACCCCCCTTGTGAGAACCCAGCCCTGCTAATGGCCTTAGCAAAATGTCACTGTTTCAAACAGTGAAAAGTGCCTTTCTCAGAAAGCTGAAAATGGACCACTATTAGCCATATAGTTAAACGCTGGAGGACATTTTCTTTCCCCAAAGAGCATCTATCAGCACTAATAGCATGTGAAGTGTACAGACTGAGCTTCAATCTGTGGTATTACTGTATTAAAAAAAGAATGATAATGGCAGATAGAGAGAGAGCTGTTGTAAGAAGGCAATCAAAAAGCAAGTGTATTGTTATGGCAAGCAAGCATTCAGAAGGACATTGGCAGACTTACAGCACCACGGACAGTGTATATGTACAGTACACTCAAGCAGATCTTCAGCACCACGGACAGTGTATATGTACATTACACACAAGCAGATCTTCAGCACCACGGACAGTGTATATGTACAGTACACACAAGCAGATCTTCAGCACCACGGACAGTGTATATGTACAGTACACTCAAGCAGATCTTCAGCACCACGGACAGTGTATATGTACATTACACACAAGCAGATCTTCAGCACCACGGACAGTGTATATGTACATTACACACAAGCAGATCTTCAGCACCACGGACAGTGTATATGTACAGTACACACAAGCAGATCTTCAGCACCACGGACAGTGTATATGTACAGTATAGACAAGCAGATCTTCAGCACCATGGACAACACATACATGCATGAGTAGACAGCTGTAGATTTTCAGTCCCATGGACGACAGCCTTTGGAACAAGTGATAAATGGAGCCTGTCCTCCAACAAAAAACGACCATATAGGTCGTTTGTGCAAAGCACCTTATTACGACCTATATTTACGTTTTAAAGTTAAGCGCCCTTTAGCGGGCCTAAAAATAATGACAGTATCGCGCTGCGCCTGTCGTCATGAAATGACGTATAACGTCATTACCAATCAAAACGCACGTTTATTTAAATAAAATGCATGGGCTTTTTACACCGATCTCACAGTATTTCCTACATATTTTACTAGGTGGCTTAGTCGTTCGAATGACCACACCTAACCCCACCCCAAACCTAACTCTCACAGAAATCATGCTAAATTATGATTTGAAGAGCATGTAGATTCTCGTGCACGTCCGTTTGCTGGGATCTAACCCATGATAGCATGATTACATATCAAGGTATAACGCAATAATCTACCAACTGAGCTACACAAAACTTAAATCAGAGTGCAAATAAAAGAGTACAAAACATTAATATGAAAATGACCTTTTGCCGATGGGGCGCAATTGTAGTATACATATAATTACTGACAGAACTTTCATTTTTGGGTGAACTAACCCTTTAAAGAGGTGGTTCTTCCTCATTGATATTCTGACACAGTCTTACCTTGTATCTTGCACATCTTCTGTTTGATGCAGCGATAATGTTATGGAACATGTCTATTAAAAAGTTCAACTCCTATACTGCGATAAGGTGCTTCATTGTCTCTTTTGATTGTAAATTTAACAATTTCTTAATTGCAGTATCTAATCTCATGATGATTTGTTCAATTAAAACATTGCATATCAAAACCAAAACAACTGATCTGCTTAATTATTGATAATTACAGTTAATTTGAATATTTACTTTTTACTTCTGGTACTTAAGTATGTTTAAAATCTGATACCTTTGTACTTTTACTCAAGTGATGTTTGAATGGAGGACTTTTTACTTTTACTGGAGTCATTTTGTATTTAGATGCATCTACTTTTACTTGAGTATAACTTTTGAGTACTTTTACCACCCCTGCAAACAATCTACACGAGCGTATTGGTTGGAGGACAGGTTGGATTAATGACTTAAAGGTCTGTACCACAAGTTACTAGGCTTCGAAAAGCTGTATGTGACGTGCTCTATCATTCCAAGTTGCAAGATGCAATGAATTTAGTTATAATCTCTCATGTAATTGCCCAGTTATTACAAATGCATTTTATCCTTAACTTATTACTGATGTCTTCATTATTTAATATATGTTTTAATAAAGATAAGGCTTAACATTTTGGATTTTGAGCATATAACTAGGTCAGGACAACTCCAAATGATGGTGCATTAGATATATAAAGCCCATAAGTTATATCAAGAGCAGATGCAAAGTTCAAGGTCAGAGTCATGTGGCTGGGAAATTGACTACTTTTATGCAACTATTGTTGTCTAAAAAAAATTGGGGGAGTTTACTTTCATATATATATATATTAGGAATGCAACAATACAGTTAGGCCATTGAAAGGAATTAAATTATTTCCTTACGAAATTAACTCCCCAAGCCAAAACTCAGGAGCTCACAGAAAACAGATAACATTCTGCCATGCACAGATAACATTCTGCCATGCAATAAAACAATAAAACTGATCTGGAAAAGAGATCTTTGATGAGTGCAAACAACACCTATTTACGATCTCCTTCCTCCCTCTCCTCTCCCCTCCTTGCCTCTGACTCTCACTCTTCTCCTCCAAAAGCAAGAATATCCATATGTCAAAAATTTTGTTTTTTTCCACTTCATGTTTAGTATCATTTTAAAGGTCTCTGTGCGATTGGTAAAATGGTCTCTATTTCACAATAGTCATTTATATTATGAGAAGGATCAAGAACTTTTGTAGAATTGTGTTCTGTTGAGAAGGCGGTGTGTTCCCCTTTAGGGGTCTTTGAGAATGTTTAACTCCAACCAGGTTTGACCATTACGTGACCGCGGGAACCTATTGAACCAAAATGACCGTTATGTTTTTACAACTGATTTGAAGATTTCTTTGTTGTCTGGTTTTTAAGGGGAGTGACAAAACAGTACGGGGCGATTCTGTAGTCAGATCAGCCCATAGTGTGGAGTATATCTCATATTCTCCATACTATGTATCTTTCTGAAGTCAGGTATATTATTATTTACTCAAAAATGTAATTGTGTTGAACACATTGTGCCCATAGAGCACATTGTCTAGTTAAGTTTATCTAGTTAAGTTTATTCTCTAAAACACCTTTTGTCCTTTGCTAGAACATGTGTCTTAAATTAGAATAACTGTTACATGTGTGACTTTGTTAAATTAGTTTGTCTCCTGTGTGGATCAAGTGGTTGTTTCCCATATGGCTAGTGTCTGTGCAGGAGCAAAGTTGCCACACGGTTACAATGTGATTCGCAATTGCAAATATCCTTTCTAAATTGGCTTCTAATTGTTTCATTATGCAATTGACATGATACAATTATACCTGACTAATAATAAATTGTTATATTTGATTTATCCTAAACTCGTCTGAAATAATTTTGACTAGTAAACTGTGAGGAGGCTTTTGTTACCGCAAAGTTGCAGCCAGGGTAGGTCAAACTGAAGGCTCGAGAATGATTGGAGCAGTAGGCACATCATCGGAGACCTTCTGATTTCTGTCTATCACTGCTGTTAGCAAGTTGTATGGGAAAAGACTAAATAAACTACACTTTTGTTATAAGCAAGCAGTAGGCGGCAGGCAAAACATGTATTAGTCTACCTACACCCTCTGAATAACATCAGACTGGAGAGTTTGTGATCGTAAGATCCACGTGAAGCTAGCGTGATACTTAAAAGAGACATTAGGTCCCCAGTGAACGGATAATTGAAATTATAGTGAGTCCGAGATAATCAAATATCAAAATTGATACATAATCAACCTTCGTGATCAGTTCTTAAATAGAAACATTGTCTAAATTTAATGATCACGTGAAATTGGAGTCAGATTGAGCATGGAGCTAGACTAGGATTTAAACTAAAAAGCGCAAGTAAAAGACCGAATACGCATTAAACCTTCGACCAGGCCGCTGGATTCTGCTATTTGGGCTGGCGGGTGGATCCTTACACCATGAATCAATGCATACTGACTTTTTTCTCATTTTTTTCTCTTTATAAAATTGGAATTCTGATATATAGATAACTTATTTTATTCACTTAAATGTATGAATTTGAATTGAGGTAGCAAACAGGATGCAGAAGTACTGTACAAATAAATAAAAAATGAATTTTCATTAGGGAAACTTCAATGAAAAAAATTTTTCTGAAAGTTTTAAGAACTTTCAGAATGTTACCCAACCTTGTTTTACACTGTTATAGAAAACCCAGCACATAACAGAACAGCAAAAGAACAAGGAAATGCAAACTTTTCACAAACTCAAAGCCACATAAAATCTAAGTGGATCTGGAAATATTAAATTGTGAAATTTTGAAGACATGGGTCTAGAATCCTGATTACATATATTATTGACAGTAACAGGTTTATGTGGACATTTAAAGCAGTATCAGCAGTTCTCTCTCCATCCACATACTGCACCACTCAGTGCCAGAGAAAGAGAGAGATGAATGGGTAATATGATGGAGGATCAGAGAAGAGAACAAAATTGCGGAGGAGGAAAATCTGTGGGAGCTCAAGCAGAGATCAAGAGCAGATGCAAAGGTCAAGGTCAGAGTCATGTGGCTGGGAAATTGATCTGAAGTGTTCTTCGCGTGTGTGTTTGTCTTAAGTGAAATCAATAAAATGGTGATTCACTGTAAAGAGTCTTATACGTGCGCACACACACACACACACACACACACACATACACACACACTCATACTGATCGAAAGCTGCACAGCCAACTGCACAACCATCATACATCTTAAATACAAGTGTACAGCTGTACTAAACTCAAAACACAACCTCAGAAACCTCAAAAGAGCACACATTGTAGAAAGCACAATACCATATCAAACCATACCATTTGTTACCATCTTCTAGCTTTTTATTTATATTATAAATTATATTAATTATATTAATTATAATTAATTAGTTTTGTGTTTTTACACTACATTAAGCAACTGTGTAACATTTGTTGTTGGACTTCTATACTGAAAAAATAAAGTGAAACTGGATTGGGGGAGGGGGGGGTAATACAGCTTTTAAGATAAACAGATGATGGAGCACAATATATGCTCCACTGTTTGAGCTCCGTTAGTGTATTAAAGCTCACTTTGTTTGTATGTCAGCTTAGAGAATCCCACTTCACAAACATTTGGATACTTTATATCTTTATCCAAGTCACTCCTATACATATTTAACTAAACAGACAAAAAATGTCTTACTCTACATAAAGACTGGATTTCATGGGGAATAAAAGTATAGTGTCATATCTCTATAAAGCATTAAAGGCATAGTAAAAGCAAATGTTTCAGTGATTTTTTGACAATATAATGAAAGGTTAAGGGGTCAAATATTGTTTTGTACCCTTTACTGACTTTCACTGCATGGACACTTTGAAACTTTCAAAAACAGTATGTTATCTTCTAATATACAGTAATCTAATTCAAAATATCTTCTGATGCAATTTAAAAAGTGTACTTAAAAAAACACTCAAAGGTTGCTAGTAAATATCACAAAAAATGACAAGTAACAAAGCAAGTAACACATTGAATTTAACAGCATTAATACTGAAACTTGTAAATTAGAAATTAGAAATTCAAAAATATTTGTACATTGTGGTGAGAGAATTACACATTTTGGATGAACAATCATTTTAAGAAAATAAAACAAATGATGTTTTAGTAACAAGGTTCAGGAGGAGCGCATCAGATACTTAGCCTAATCAACACAGGTGGACCACAATCAAGTAATCAATACCATAGTATAAATATTGACTTATCTCTATCCATTGACGGTTTATCAGCATCCCTCCTCCACCCCATCTCCCCACTTTGAGTTCACTTTATAAAAAGACAGGGAAGGGGGGGGGTACTCTAGGTTCGGGCCATTCCCAAGCTCGGAGCCCTTCCCTGGACAGCACGCCAAATACGCATACCATACCTCAGCTAATTATATGTAAGCGTGATTTCGTGAAATGTCTTTAAAAGCAACATGAACCTAAAACCCTTAACCTGAAAGCATTTTAAGTCTAAAGACTTAAAAAGTGAAGTAAAATAACATTTACATGTAGATTTTAAGTCAAAGATGTTGTTGGACACCACTAAAATTAACCTTAAAGAGGGGGGGGGGGGTGAAATGCTCGTTTTCACTTAATATACTGTTAATCTTGAGTAGAACTGCATCCTTCATAACTCCAAAAAGTCTTTAGTTTTATTATATTCATAAGACAAAGATAGTCTGTACCGATTTTTCCCAGAAAAACACGAGCGGCTGGAGGCGTGACGTGTGGGCGGAGCTAAAGAATCATGAGCGCGAGTAAGCTTTTGCGTTGAGAGCGCTTGGAAGCTGTAACATTACCGTGAGGAAAAAAACATCCAAAACAAACCATGGCTAACAGTCAGATTCAGCCGTTTATTTATGATCCAGAATCAGATCCAGAGGCTGAAATTGAACAAGAGCAGCATCAGCAATGACGTCTCTGTGTGGTATTTACTGAAACTGTATATATTTGCTTAGTGGTTTTGGAAAATGACTAAGTTCCACTTTATGTCGTCTTTTTTTTATTTTATTTTTTAAGCTGTACTTGTGGAAAGTGCAGTTTGATGACAACATCGCATGTTGTTTACTTGATGTGCTTACGCGCTGATAGCTAAGTTAACAACACAGAGATATTTGAAGCAGTTTTACTCACCGCCTGCGGTTCCAACACACGATCGTGACCCTTTTTCATTGGGACTGCATTATCCTTAAGAAATAAACGATATGCAAATCCGACGTCAAACTGGGCCTTGTTCGAAATGCAGGGAACAAACAAAAACACTTGCACAACTCCGTTGATGCTCTGTAAAAATAAACTCCATCCACTGGTCCCTTAATGCTGTTTTTTTTTTTTTTTAATCTGTGCAGTGTTGTCTTACCCTGGCAACCAAAAACACACTTCTTTTGTGACATTTCGCGACGCTCTCGCTCTGATCAGGTTGTGCTCAGCCTCTCAGTGCTCTGCTATACGGGAGCGCGCGCTCTTCCGGCAGAAGTGCCCTTAGGACCCATATAAGGAAATTCCGCTCCATCTAACGTCACACAGAGCCATACTTGAAAAAAAACTTTCCGAAACTTTGTAACAAAAATACTCCTTCAAACGTACAACTTAATTTTTGAAACTTTGTCCATGTTTAGCATGGGAATCCAACTCTTAAACAGTGTAAAAAACTCAGTATGCATGAAATAGCATTTCACCCCCCCTTTAATGCATTCTCTCTCTCTCTCTCTTTCTCTCTTTCTCACTCACACACACACACACACACAAAAACACACATAACATCCTAAAAGGTGTCAATTATAGATTTCCATGATTTATATTCCATGTAGATATGTGTGCGGTGACTTAAAAATTGGAAGTTACTCTCACAGTCCACGGGCTCTGAATGCAGGTCAGCTGTCATACACAGACATAAATAACATATGGCTTTATCGTTTGGGCCTGCTGTTATCTGGTTCTGACAGCACTCTGTGTGTAATGCCAAGAATACAATAACCTGTAGCTCTAGATGACTGCTCTAACCAGATCCTTTCTCACGCTTTACTTGACAAGCTGAAAATATTCTCCAAGACATCATTTCAAATGGACGTCTGGGATTACTAAACAGCCTCGGTTTCTGAAATAAAATCTCTCTCCATCTATATAATCAAAACCACAATATTCTGTGTTTCTATTTGTGAGGCTCCATGAGTTCCTCTCCTTGGGAAACGCCAATAAACACATGAATAAAAGAGAAGCTTTTTGCTAGTTGTGGTAAATGGCCTTGAGTGATTTCAGCATTCAGTGCCTCCAGTCCACCAGCTTGCGGTCTTAGAACATCAGCATTCATGAAGAGAAATGTTTCAGAATTTATTGTCATGCTACTTGTTTTTATCTCTGACAGGTTTTCCAGAGAGAGAAAGAAAAATGTTGTGTCTTGATTCCTGACATTACATATAACCCAGCTTTTCACAGCTTTTGCTTCCTGTACTTTCCCCAAAGCCTCAACCTTCCTTTAGAGCATCTACAGCTGCTTAGAGACAGAAAGACTCGGACATTGCGCAGCTTTGATCAACTGAGATTGAAGTCAGAAATAGGGCTGAGCAGATGGATGAATGGCTCCATTTGGAAGAGTAAGTCCATTGAGGTTGGCTCCCTGGCCAGAATCTGATGGCTTTGGCAGGCTGTGCTAGGGCAGCGAGAGTGGCCTGGCTGTGGAGCGACTCACAGCCTTAAAGCAGGGGGGTGATAAGGAGGGCTGGATTTTGTCCACCTCAGTTCTAGTAATGCGGGAAGTGGAATAGCAAAGGAGCTGTAAGGGATCCGTCTGCTCACTGTAATTAGATGCTAACGCTATAATAAGGGTGTTCAGCATGTATGACAAAGAAAATGCAATGTGGTATTCAAATGTGATAAACACTGATTTGACCAATAAGAGTCATAATAGTCATAAGAGTCCTGATTTTATACCATAATAATCACATCTGTAAAGGGGAAAAAACAGACTGTTGTGCCTTAACACAGGGTACATTACATACACAGTTTCACCTAATCTCATGTTAATCTTGAGTACCTATAGAGTAGTACTGCATCCTTCATATCTCCAAAAACTCTTTAGTTTTATCATATTTATAGAAGAAGAATTAATCCGATTCTCTCCGGAAAAAGCCAAGCTCCTGAAGGCATACTGTGGGCAGAGCTAAAATATTGATGTTTCGTGTTGTTTCCATTAACATATATTCTCATGTGCTGATTTCCAACAAAAGACAGAAATCTGATGCAGTTGTACTTACATGAATGGGGGTTTTTATCACTGGGACCACTCCATTTTTTTATAGCAAATGATGTGCAAATCCAGCATCGACCTGGGCCTTGTTTAGAAAACATTTGTCACTGAAATGACGATAACACACAAATGCAATTCTGTCCAAATATAAATAATTTTGTCAATGCAACAGACACTGATACATATATAGATAATTGCTGCACACCCATAGTAATCATGGGTTCTTAATTTACACATTATTATAAGCTATTGGCTCATATCAATGGCTGGAATGATTCCTCCAACTGTACTATTCGATCTGACTTTCTAATTAAACAAATTAAGACTTCTGCTCGGTGAGCAAACATGCCACAAATGCAAATGGTATTCATTGGCCCAAACAATCTATTTAGCTTTTCCATCTCAAACGCTTAAAATTCTCATCTGGATGATCCTCATGAATATCAACAAGTCGATTATCGCTACCTTATGCACCCAATGCTAGTGAAGCAAAACCAGCTATTATCATTTAGTATGGTAGAAGCACACTGCTCAGACACAAAATGGAAAAGAATAAAATGCATACAGCAGGACCCCTCCTTCCCAACACTAAAACACTCTCATAAGAGATCTGGTAATGCCTGCAATTGCCTATTTTGTTTTTAGAGATTGTGGCTTTATAGATTGTGAAACAGTAAGCCATACTCTAACTGTGGGTTTACAGACCGTAAATTAGATCTGAGCCATGTGTTAATAAGATTGTCGTAGATCCAGCAGACCCCAGACCCCATACCCACTTGCTGTTGTGACTCGCTGTTCTGTTTGCTCTGCTTCGGATCAATAGTTTACAACCCTAAAGTAGGGGAAACCACAGAAGGTCAGTAAAAAAAAAAAAAAAAAAGAAGCCTGACAGTTAATTACGCAGAGGATTTAAAATATCATCGTCAATTTCCACAACACAATCGCGCTCTGCAAGTGGTATTTGATAATGGTAATAAACTCTGTGCCATGAGATTTTACCCAGCATGCCATAGAAAATAGGACCTTTGAGTAAAATGTACAATAAACCTGCAGTTGGCACAGTGAGGGAGGACCTCTACAGAGAACAAACAATTAAATATCCGCAAAGAACGGATTTCATCTTATCACTGGTCAGGTTTGTTTTAGATTTAAGGGAGAGGTTCACTTTATTTTGTTGAGGCAGTCCCTCTAAAAACATCAGGAGCTCATGCTGTGACTGGAGTGATATTAATTATTGACAAAGGCCACTACTGCACTCAAGTGTAATGGTAGATAAATGACTCATGATGAAAAAGAAAAAAGGAATCAATATCAAGTCCACATTAATAACTCAAACAAGAATGGCCAAGGTGGCACACACAGACCAAGAGGCAAGCATGGGAATCTGTAAGCATAATGAAAAATATTTTAATATTTAAATATGCCCTTGAGAAGACTTAACAGCAATACATTGATTGGCATTTTTGCTTGCCTTTTAAGTCTATTTGCAGATACAGAGACTTAAAGAGGATCCGCAGGCCATGCTAATTTACAGCATATGTAAGGGCAATTTGAGATCAGAAATCTGGGTCTGTTAAATTAAAGATGTTTAAATTCACACTATATGGCAGAAATGGTAGGGCTTTTCAGTGCCCAAGTGTCCACATTTGCATTAACCCTTTAACCCAAAAAGGAAAATTCATTTACTCACCCTGATGCCATCCCGGATTCATATGACTTTCTTCTTTTTTATATAAATAATCTGTCGGCATATGAGGCAAGTGCAAGAGACCTCTAAAGTTTCAAAAACAACACAAAGTGAACACGTTGGGAAATCATATGACCTCAGTTAGTGGTAGATAGGTGTGTATGCATGATGTCTATTTCACACTTTTAGGGAGTAAAATACAGTGAGACGGGTACACTATATAGTTAAATATTAGCAATATATACACTTCCATTTGATACTACACTACAGTAATATTTACGTTTTTGAAAAAAGTTTCTTAAGCTCACCAAAGTTGCATTTATTTGATTCAAAATACAGTAAAAAAGTAATATTCTGAAATCTTTTTCATTTTAAAATGTAATTTTCAAAACTCTAATTTAGGTTGAAAACATATATTTTTCTTAACTTTCTCAGCTGTCTACACTGAACTTTTGATCAATTTTATGCATCCTTCATAAATAAAAGTAAAATAAAAGAAATTCTTACAAAAAATGAAATTAAAAAAATAGTACTGAATAATAATAATAAGAATAATCTTACTAACCCCAAACTTTTGTTTGAATGGTAAATCCATCATCAGAATGCATGCCTCGTTTTTTTAATGGCCACCATTAGAAAAATGTGCTTCTTGTACCCGTAATGGTGGCAGCAGAGACTAACTTGACCATGCTTATCAGAAAACCTTGACGCCTCGTTTTATACTATGATACATTCAGAAATTGTTAGGTTCATTAATTCTGTTTGGAATCTATTATTGAACCATAGTTTCATATACATGAACAAACACATGTACACAATGCCCTACACATCATGACATTGGTCAGATCCTCTCTAATGTAATGTCTGCATGTCTGCATCCTGTAACCTCACAAAGCTCCAGTTTTCTTTTCATGTGTGTCTGACATTCATTGTGGCACAGTTTCTCTGTCATCAGTCCTCCCTCTCCTTTACATCCCCCATTTTGGTGTTCAAAGGCTTCTCAGCTCTATAGGACTCGTCACAGCTTACGTTCATCAAGATGCCAATGTACGACATTTCCATAAAGACCCAAAGCAACTCTGTCTCTTTCTCTCATTAATGCACTGATGTTTTGTGCGATAGTGATGTTGTGAACACTGGGCTATTCTAAATCTACATACACACGTTTGTTCATAGACTTGTGTGTGTGTGTGTGTGTGTGTGTGTGTGTGTATTTCTTTAAAATTTTTACATTGTAAAGAAATTAAAGTATCATGTATCTGATATTGTATTTGCTGAAAAATTCCATTGAATGTAAATTATAATTCAAACACATTGCAATACTTTGGTATATAAAACAATAGTAGACTTAATGTGGATAAGGATGTTAGCATATTCTTGATATGGTTTATTATTAATAATTTAATTCTTAAATTATAAGATTTTTTAAACTTATTATATTTATTAATTGTTGCAGATCAAAACACTGAGTAAACAAAAACTGGTTTAAGATGTCAACATATTTATGAATAGTTTATATTATTGATTTTAATTATTAAACATGATTTAATAATTAAGTGCTATTAATAACAGCAACATATAATTCATATGTAAAACAAATTATACATTAAATAAAAAAATTGGTTTGTATATATATAATTATTTCTGTTATTAAATGCAATTAACGTATTAATACAGATACATACAGCCCTAATAACTGCCCCCAAACATTTAGACACAAAAAGTTGTGCACTATTAGAACTGAACTGAGAATAAACTGTAGCTTACAATTCAATTGATGAATCTTATAATTGAAAAAAAACTATGCAGTGGCATGTTTACTGACTAAATAGTTTGTAGAAGCCTTCAATACTATTGGGAAATATATTTCTTATATTTGAGGGGTGGGGGGTCTAGACATAGTCTCGGAAAAATATTTGCAAGAGTCTAATTTTTCATGATATCTTATTAAGATTTGAAATAGAAACTCATGAGACATGTGGCTTTCAACCCATTACTTTTCTAGATTGCTCCAGGACTCATTTCATGTATTTTTACATCAAATAAAAAAATATTTAAGTGTGGTAAAAAAAAAATTCAAGGCACTTTAGTGTCTATAACTTTTAAAATTTTTGAGCATTATCAAATCTGGTTGATATGGTTGATAAAAAGTAAAGCCCAAAGTGTCTTCTTTCCAAAGACACCAAAATTATGTTTGTAACACAGTAGGAAACTGTTACAATTATAAGTTAGGTAGAGCACTTTCAGCTGTGAGTCCCATAATGGGGGGTGCTGGCTAACAGGTTAAGTAACAAAGATGGACTAAAACTTGATTCTAAAGAAGACTGAATTGCAATTAACTAAAAATCAAATCCAAATAAGTACAGTTATTACCAGGAAAAAGGAACATGTCAAGAGAAAATCCACTTTCTTCTGTCAGTTCATTCCAATTCCATCTTGTGAACTTAAAGGGTTACAATTGTTCAATTCTGAATATTGCTCAACCCATACAAATAAAATGCATGTGTAACAGTGGACATACACAACACAATTAATGGACTCTGTTGTAGATTAAGCCACACTGAGTGATGGGCCATTTGTAAGTTTCTAAAATAATGGCAGCAGCCTTTGCTTACTGATATGGAACATGGCTTATTTTCATGGCAAGAATCTACGTGAAGCTATTTAAATTCAACTCTTATCGACCAGCAAACACACACAGCTGTCTCAATAAGAGCCAGGAGAGCCAAAGCTAGCACTCACACACAGTAACATATTGCCTCACCTGGCAGCAAGAAAGTGAGTACATTGGAGGCATAAGCCATTAATGATAGAAAATATTGTGCAAACCCTTTTGGCACACTGTGAGAATGATAGCAGTACTGTGGAAAAACACTAAAACTTCACTAATGTTATTTTGTCAAAGTGTCAAAAACATTTCAAGTTAAAATCTCTGCAGGGTCTGGGAGTATTGAGAGGCCATGAGATAGCATACAGTAGTTGAGCTTAATTCAACTGTCATTGAACTCAATGAACAGACTATCTCAACCCACCGGACTCCAGACCACTACTTGATAGAGCCACAGGATATCAAAAGATACATCATCCAAAACTACTGGAAGCAGAAGGATCTAAAGTTGCCTAGAAATATTGGATATGAGTTTGAATGCAACTTCACAGAAACTGTTCATCAGGGGGACATTAAAAACCAATTTAGCCTTGGGATAAGACTTGCAGTTTTATAGCTGGGTAGAGTATACCTACTATTACTGTACATCGCTGAATATAATTCATAGCTGCAGTTGAAATATTTTAGCTGCAGTTGTTGCCTTTATCTTTTTGTCTGTTTCAATTGGCTGTATTCCTGCATACCCTTTATTTAAAAAATAAAAATAAAAAAATAAAAGTGATACATTTTATTTCATGTATACATATTGAACTGCAGTGATTCATGGTAACCGACTAGGTTTCTGATTGTAATACATTGTTTTTATTGTATAAAAAAAAACGAGTGAGAATAGAATAAAAGTGAACATCTGTAAAATAAAAATAGTATTGATATTTCTTTGTTTTGTACAGAAGTTTTGTAATTTCTCATTTCAGAGATCTGTAGTATTACAGTTTTTCTATATTTTTTTTTTACTTTAATGGAATTTATATACACAATTTTCGTCCTAACAATGACTATTACAAATAGAAAGTGTCACCTTTGAAAACCCAGAGCAAAGAAACAAGGAAAAACAGGAGAAAGATTGAGCAGTAGTGCAGGACTGAGGAGAGCTGGAGTGGGTAGAGTGGGAATAGAAGGAAGAGGTGAAGAGGAACTGAGGGAGAAGAGAGAGCGAGAGTAGACAGCACTGAAACAAGGTGGTTTAAGAGGTGAGAAGAGAGGAAGATGAGATTTGAGAGGGAGAGAACATAGAGTCTCAAATCAGATGAGAGCCATTCAAGTTGAATCTGTTATGAATTATGATCTCTCCCTGGCCAGAAGCAGAATGTGAGCAGATCTACTTTGTTACAAAAAAAAAAAAAAAATAATAATAATAAAAAAGGAGAAGAGCAAGGATGCCATTAGTCCTGGGGTTATAAAATAAAAAATCAAGTTTACTTTAATGATTTGGGACAATGAACATATAATGGTCATTAGTCTAAATCTGGTCATGGTCATGAGTAAACGTGTACATAGTAAAATGTAAGGCTTTCAATATTCAGACTTTTCAAGAATTGTAATTTTATACATAGAGATTGTTACACTTACATTTTATGTGAGATGACATGCACCACCTTTTGACTATAGATGTGAATATTTTTGACTGATAAGAAATTGTTATATTATGCTTGGCAACAGACTGATCGTGCTCCACCAGAAATAACTGAAGATCTGTAATTCTTTTCAAAGCAAGTTCCAAAAAGCCCTAAAGCCCTTACAGCATACTGAATTTATGAAACGTTTCAGCTAAACAGCTGAAAAAAATAATAATAATATATTGGCTACATTACTGAAAACCTAAAGATATTTTCTGTGAAATTCAAAATCTTCCATATAAAGACCACAGATGGGAGGCGCGGCGCCACGTCTTGCTCTCGTTCCAGACGGAGGACCCTCTGAAGGAAAGCTTCAACCTCAAGGATCATTACAGTGCCAGACCAAACTAATCAACGCAGTGTTGGAGCTAATGAAACTCATCCATTCCCATCAAGTGATGGACATGGCCAGCTAACAGCGTTACCATGGTGATGCTGTGATGGAAATCTGTGTCTTCATAACTAAAACAAAACAACAACAGCTGAAATTATAATTTTATATATATTTAACCAAGCTCAAAGGTTTGCAAGTGCACTATTCATGCTGCATTTAAAAGCCATCTGTAGTGCCACTAGTTAAAAACTTTTAGTAGTAGAACTTCATTAAGTCAAATTATAGTAGTACAACATATGAAACAAGTGTTAAACTCTTCCATTCATAACCTACTGCGAATTATTGCACAGATCTCACTTTAATGTAACTATTATGAGTAAGCCAGAATTTGTTCTGAGGATACATTTCTGTAACATCTGGGAATGTATGACTGCAGCCATGTGAAACATCCCAGAGCAGGGAATTACAGCTTTCCCTGCTGGAACTTCTCCTATTGTCTTACTTGGTCCCTAATACACTTTGTGATGAGTGGATAATGTTTCGCTAATGTAATGAAGAGGAAAGCTGAGGTAATGAGAAAGAAGAAAATTAGCCATTGCACATGGGATTTCTTTCTAAACTCTTAAAATGGGCATATTTAACCTCCAGTGACTGCTATCTGAGCTAGTAACCCACAGATATGTTGCTGGATAAGAAGACTGATAAATAAACACTCATTTCACATATGTTTAAAGGCTAAAATAAGATGCATTCACTACATAAGGCACATATGTTCTTGCTATTGTGAGACGAGTTATTAAAATTATCTGGAAACTATAGTGCCATTCCAAAACACAGAGAAAAATACCCCAGTGACATCCAGCCTAATTAAGAATTATTATGAGAAAGTTGCAAAGTAGTCTTGCACAAATACGTACATGCAGAAAAAAGCTCTGCTGAAACGTAGCCTGAAAGAGAACATCTGCCCGCGCTTCTCTTCTCCCCACATCCAGAGAATTAGAGAAACAACAGAGTGGCAAACAGCACAATGAGACTGAAGAATGAGAGAGAGGGAGGACAGAACCCAGAACAACATCCATGAAAAAAAAAAAAACTTCCTTCTCACAGTCCCACAACATCCCAGTAGTTCATTTACAATGTCAACATAACAGTGCATCCTACTACAGCTGTCACTCCAATTCTGACAGCAAAATTCCCACAACTCCTTATAAATTCTGTTGTAATTTCCAGGGGGAAAAAACTAAAAATAAAATAATTGACACTTTTGTTGTTCAATTGTTAATAATAATACATACAAATATCAGGCATGTTTTAACCATTTAATTTTTTTTTTTTTAATTTCCATTAAGTTACTGAATTGCATATCATAACAACACCTTCCTACTTTCTTCATTTCTGACATTACTCTAAATTTTTATTTAATCGATTCATTCATTGTTTTCAAAGCATCCAATTACACTTGTCTATTACAGTGCTTGTCATTTCTCAGGGAAGTATGTCTGCAAAGAGGGGATTGTGTAAGCTTATGCAATACAGCAGCAGAAGCAACCGTGAAGAAACAGGATGAGAATGAGGAGAAGGAAGACATGTTCACTGACAATAGGAAACAGAGACTGATCACAGTACTGCAATGTGAAGATGCCTATAGCAACACTGTTTAAAAAAAAAAAGTGAATAATTTTAAAAAGCACAAATAAATATTCATGTGAAATGGTGTGTTGTGTGCTGTAGAGCTGCAAAAAACTGTGCAAAAAGAGAGAATTCATTGGAATTTTCTCCTTGGCGTGGGTATTTGGTGCTAAAATCTTATCGTGTCACATCTGGTAAAAAAAAAAAAAAAAAAAACAAGTGTTAAATAATTATTTCTTGGCATGAAAAATCAGTGTGTTCTTAAGGCTTGACCGGTGATACATCGCCAAATCTCATCGCCAAGTAGGTTAGAGTCTTTATGAGCAATGCAAATGCAAATTATGCTTAATCAGAATTGCATTATGAAAATCAGCATCGCACCTAATTTGTTTGTAAACACTGGTATTAGAAATGGGGCTCCCACAGAAAAAAAAAACAAAACAAAACAAAAACAAATTGGGTTCAGAAAGTTCAGATATGGTTGTACAAAATGTGCTGTGAAATATTTGAAGATGACAGAGAGGCCAATACAGGATGAGAGCTAACGAGAGGTCAGAGCCGAGTCTGTACATGTGCTGCATTAAAGAGTAAGTCACAGCAAATTTCTTAAAGTACCAGAAGGAAAAGGTGATAGGGAAAGAGACAGAAAGAGTGTTAGAGGTCATTTGTTCAGACTCACAGTGGAGAAGTTGTGAGCTCCACAGGGCTCTCCACGGTACTTGCAGGCCAGTAGCATATCCTCCAGCTGGTGGCCCAGTCGGTCCATGAATTCCAAGCTGGTGCCCTCAAAGCGTCGTGGAGGCAGGAAAAGACGGAAATCTGACAGCTTGCTAAACCATGCCTGACTGTCATCTTGAAGCAGGTCCAGCACCAGGGGTCTGGCTGTGCGGTTGGCCAGCAACAGTCCGAGCCAGTGACCCGCGAAGTACAGATCGCTCTTAGTGAGGTGATACAAACGCACTGGGTTATTGTTGCAGATGGTAACCGTGGGAAAAGCGAGTTCTCTCGCCCACTCTGTGTGGACTCTTGTGTGAGTGGGGAAGTCCAGCCAGTGAAGCAGCCGATTTGAGGACCAGGACAACAGAAGACCCAGACAAGTGCAGAAGGCTAGCATCCAAAAGGCCCGGCGGCTGAGAGAGTTAGACGGGGTGCAAACATGCCGAAGTCCATGGAGGTGAGTCCGTGCTAGGAGGTCTGCAGTGAGGTGGGACAGATCGTCTCGTGGTGCTCCGGGTCGGGTGCGGCGACGTTGGGCCCTGCGTTGGCCCGGTGTGGGGGAGGCAGGGCGCAGACAGCGGCCTTCCAGAGCCATGAGGGCCCACAGAGCTGCTAGAGCAGCAGGGGGGATGGCTTCATCTCCCAGCCAGGCCTCCACAGCCGGGGCCCTCATGGGGCTCCAGGAGCACGGAGAAAGCCACAGCACTTACTTCCTGAATACAAATCTAACATTCAAAGTCCAGTAATCAAGTAACGTACTGTTGTAACACCTGCAGGACAACTCTAAGTTTAATTGAAGTACACAATCCCAACTCTGCTTAGGCTTCCACTTTAATATCCTGTCAATTGTATGCAAACTTCATTTCAGGATTGCATAATCACATTCATGCACAAACACACTGCTCTCTGAGGTACCCAAAATTTAGTGTGTGTCTTCATACCCACTGGCAACTCTCTATAACCCCTTAGGCAAAATCCCTAGGCTATTTTCCGTGTTCCTTTCTCTCTTCCTAGCTCTCTCTCTTTCACTGACTCCCAGCCCAGTCCACCTGGTCAGGGTGCCCAGACTTAGTCTGGCTTTGGGGACAGCCTAAAATCCCCCTCTGAGTTTCTCCCAGAATCTCCTGAAGTTCAGGTGAGCGAATTGGTCACATAGCGAATTGGTCACATAGATTCAATAGATAGAAGAAAAGATTGTAATAGAGAATAATGAAAAAGAGCTGGATTGTGAGAGGCAGAGCCAGCTGAGTCACGAGAATGATGGATTTGAGAGAGTCTCCAGACAGGCTGACCTGTTGGTGAAATAGTCTTGGGCAACCCTTTTCCACAGTCCATGAAGAGAGGGTTTTTCCCAAAGATTAACTACAACTGAGCCAACAACACCACAATCACACTCATCTTGTCTTTTTGCTCTTTTTTCTCTAGCTTTGACAGTGATACAGTACTGACTTTTTGCCTTCCCATCTCTATGTGTATCTGTCCTCAACTATAGGGGCACATGGGCAAAATCCTAATGTTACAGAGGTCGTACTTTGTGCTAGTTCTCACACTCAAACACACACATACACACACACACACTGACTCTTGCCTGCAGGAGGACTGAATGCCGCTGATGTGGAATTTGTTCTGACATGGTCCGAATTCAACATCTCACTCTCTCTCTCCCTCCCTTGTCCATCCTTCTTTTAGACTGAAACAGCATCCTTTATCTTCTTCTCCTTCGCTTTTCCTTTACTAAAAATATCCATTCCCAGAAAAACAAATTCTTGAATTTGCATCCATGTCCCTCCTCTTTACTCTGTCCATCCATGCATGTTTGCTCCTCCCCCTGCCTCTTGCGTTCCTCCTCTTGTCCTTTATCGTTGTCTGGACGCTTCACTTCTGCCTCTTCGGTCGCTCAAGAGGGAGATAGAGTGCGAGTGAGCGACAGAAGCTGCTCGGCATGTGAGCCTTTGCTTTCCTTTCCACTGTTTAATTGCTCCGCTGTTGCTGCCACGCCACTCTTGTCTTCCCTTTCGCGCTCTGGCGGTCTGTTCGCTCAGCATTCCTCTCCTCCTCCTGGGTTACTCCATCCATTTACTGTTCCACCTGCTCTGTCGTTTCTGTTCTCTCTGCACTCCTCCGTGTCCACACAGCCAGCGCCTGGCTCAGCCTGTGCCAGCTCTCTCTCTCACTTTCTTTCTTTCTTACTCTCTCTCTCTCACTCTCTCGCTCTCTCTGCTTCTCTCTCAAACTCTCTTTATTTGCCTGTATGTTTTGTTCACTGTTTGCTTCTTTGAACAAGGTAAAAAAATTAAAACAAAATAATCCCTCTTTATGAGCTTGTTAAAAAGTAAAATGGTGTCCTGTGTGTGTGAGCATGTAGGAGGCTTGTTTTTGTGTAGGAAGAGAAGCCAAAAGAGCTCACTGGTGTCCCACACTTCCTATCGCTCACACTTATATTTTATATCCTCTCTTTTTCTGTCTTTAACATACATATTTAGTATTTGTATTTGGAACTGACTTTAAGGGTCAGACCTGGGACTTGACTTTGTCTTGTAAATCATTGTCTTGGACCAGTCCAGCAGTTCCCTGAACGTCCTCTGAGGCAACTGGTTTTTAGAGTAGAGAATTTTTTTTTTTTAATGATTTATGAAAAAAACTCCATTGTAATTCCAGCTAGCAAAATAAAACAAAGGAATTGGCACTGATGTAATGCCAGCGGTGAACTGGTGCGTAGCCTTGCATAAAACACATTTTAATTCATTTCCAAAAGAAAGATTCATATTATCTTTATAACTCTCAAATCATGAGTACAATCTATAACTTCAATCTGGAGCCTTTCAGCTATTACTTATCAGTTAGTATCGCACTTTCCCTAGGATCTCATATCCTCCGAAGAGTATTCAAGCTGCCTGGACATCAGTGCATCTATTGACTGCTACTTGATTCAGTTTCAGTAAGTACAATACAGTACATTTGCATCTGCATTGTGCCTTTCATTATTAAACTGTGGTAAGTACAATGAAAAGGACAGAAGAATCCTTTAGCCTATAATATTTTCCCAGTTTGTGAGGCATTCAGTTTCACAGCAAGCATGTAACTGATTTTACTCAGCTTTTTTTCAGGCAGATTCTTTAACAAGTGCCCATATGATCTCAGCATTTAAGTAGCCCTTAAATATGACCTCTTATCTTACCATATTAACAAATACAACTGAATACAAAAGAACATAAGCATAATTTCACTGCATTCAGAAGAATCTGTAAAAGAGAACGCCATCGTTTTTTACATATCCCACTATGTTCTTCCCTCAACTTAGACCAGTTGATAAGTATCTCTCCCATCTCAGTGCATGCACTCAATCACTGTAGCGTGGCGCCACTATGCTAGCATTTAGCTTAGCACCATTTATTTCTTAGGATCCAAACAGGGATGAAACTACCAAAGCACTACCAGAAACTACCAAACACTTCTATGTTTTCCACAGTTACATGAGTAGTTACACGAGTAAGTATGGTGATACAAAATAAAATGGTGCGATTTTCTAAGCGGATGAATAATGAAAACTATAATATATGGCACTTACTTTTCCTTTAACACAGCGTGTTGCCTCACAAAGGCCAGAATAAAAAGCTTACAGATAAATAAATAAAAAAGTGGAAAAAATGTGAACAAGTCACTCTATGTGCTATACACCCCACAGCAATGACTGACACAGACCAGCATTTCAAAATATTCTTTAATAATGATATGAACCAAATCAACAACAACTACAAAATATCAACAAGCACAGATATTTACAACATTTCAATTAATAAGAAAAAGTAAAAAAAAGAGAGAGAAAAATATACAAAAATTCAAGTTAATGTTTCGATTTAAGTACTTAATTCAAATTAATCAGTTACATTTTGATAAATTAATTGGAAGGCAGTTTTTACTTACACATTTTAAAAAATAATAATAATGTTTGCTTATATTTAAGTATATACTTCTGGTTAGAAAATGTCTAAGCCCATGGCAGGACTGTGTTCAAAGCTTTAAACTAAAAATATATTTCTCCATGAAATTTTAAATGTGATTTTTACTTCCGGAGCCCCACTGTGCGATCTACTTTCCCAAAAATCAAAATGGGTTCTACAGCGAGAAGAGGCCCTTCAGCAGCTCACTAATGAGAGTGTCCAACCCTCATTCAAACAACCATGGATTGAATTTGACACCAGATACCCGAGGGCCAAACAAAAAACCCTCTACTAGAACCAAAACAAATACTAAATTCAGCCACAGTATTACATGTCTACCAGCATTAAGTTCTTTCCTCAAACAAAAATACATTCATACAATAAATCAACAATTAAATACTGTGCTGTATTATAAATATGCACAACTGACTTACAGATCACTCTGCTCACTTTACAGCTCCTGACTCTGTGCTGTGAGAGTGCTGATGAATTGCTTGACAAGGTCAGTCTCTTTTTACTGAGAGCCATGTTCACACATTCATAGTCACTGCTCGCAAACAAACAGGACTACTGCATATGAAGTATTACTGAAACACTGGATTATAGATAGATACAGACAGAGGTCTTACATTTGTAAGATGTCACATTCAGTTATGAATTACATGAATTATCAAATTATAGTCTATATTATCAAAGCAATTTAAAATACCTCTTTTCATCACTGGATATTTGGCTGTATTTATAAGATGCTGTCAATAATACTATAGAAACCAATTGTTCAAACAAAGATAGTAGGACTTAAAAATGACCTTAAAACCAATGGCTTTACTAACAAACAATGCTTTAATGTACAAATATAAAAATATTTTATAGCTAAACGATGCAAAATCATATTTGCAAAATCCGCTTCACACCAGATACCCCACTTATGTTACATTCATACAAGAAGACTGCAGCCTCATGCATAGACATGCACAAACTAAAACAGACAATCTGATCTATCCCGAATTCCCAACAAAGGGATTTGCTTTCTGTTTGTAGCCTGTTATGAGGCAGCATTATTACAAACAGCAAAGCCATTCTTAAATAAACAAGCAGAAACACATACAACCTTGCCAAACCTTGCGTGGCATTAGTGTTCTTTTCCCACTATCAACAGACGGCCTCTGTGGAATACTGTATGCATAGTGCAGGCACAAACTGAAATTTTGAGAAATGGCAGACTGCAGTCAATTGGCTATGCAGAGCAAGCGATATAGTGTAGTAAAATTCATGGAAATGCGTGCATTTAAAAAATGTCATTTTGGAAAAAGTTTGGTAATGCTGCATAGAAGCATTTGCACAATGGGGGTATTACTGTCAAATGTAACAACTAGGCATATCAAACCACTGCAAAAGGAGAAGTACTATTAGGTGTTAATGTGCACTGAAGCACCAATATGCATGATTTGGGGAGCTCCTCATTTGCTATGATAAATCAAGGGAGAAGAGCTTGAACAGCCATTTCTCTACAGATTTCTCTTCCCTAATTTACATACAATTCACTCTAGAATAAGGCATGCTCATGATTCTTTCAGACGTCGCTCATTTTACCAAGAAAAAGTCTATGAAAATCTCAGAATGTCAGGAAAAAACGATGCGCAAAGCACTGCTTAAAAGCCAGCCAAATTGGTCAATACTTAAAAAAAGAAGAGATGCATTTTGTCAAGGTGATCAATAACACAGTGTTCTGAATAAAGATGACTCCAATAACACTAGTGTAATCAATGACCTCAGTCTGCACTATGAGTTTTTTAATCAAGGCGTCACCAAACGTGTCTGATGTGAGGAATGGCTTTACCCCAGATCAAAGACCTACTGCTTTAAAAGCAGCAGACTATTGAAATTAATGGTAGGGTCATGCCTCATCAGACAGGAAAGGAAATGAATAGTGTTTGTGCAGGAGGGGGAACAGAGAGGGGGATCTAAATAGCACGTACTCTCAATGTCATCCCCACTCATCTAGTATATGTTTAGATGCTACTGAGTAGGTTGTTTGCACATGACAATATAAGAGAAAGGAGATACTGAGAATGATGGAGAGAGGTGTGGCTGTCAATCGAGACCAAATTAGAAAGCAGCAAGTAGTCACCATGATAATTAATAATAATAATTCCTTACAATTATATAGCACTTTTCTGGGCACTCAAAGCGCTTTACATAGAAAGGGGGGATCTCCTCAACTACCACTACTAATGTGATGAAAGCTTGATTATGAAAATTATTTTTATTGTTGTGAAACGATGATGGACTAACTGGTCTATTGTCAGACAAGATATACATGCTGATAAAAAGACCACTGCTTTATACCACAGTTCAATAAACAACAAGTTAATAGAGTAACCTGCATTTTAGACACAATGTAGCCGGTTACTTTGTGTAATTGTGCTCCGTCAGCGAAAATAGAGAAATAAATCCACAGACCAACAAGTCAGGTGTCTCCAAAACAAATCACAGTAACAGTGTTCTGTTCCAGAATGAATCGTTTGAGTAAATGAGTCAGTTACTCACTAATAAATTTTGTTCCTGAATGAATGAATGAATGAATGAATGACTGGTCATGGTTAAGTAACATTTTGTTCTTCATCATTCACGTTCTGTTCTTAAATAAATCAATGATTTTGAATGACAAGTTGAATGAATGACTCACTCATGAAGACAAGTTGTTTAAAGAACCAACGTGTCTTTCTTGAACAAATCGATTGAACGAATGCTTCAAACGACTTGTTTAGTTCCTGAAAAAAATTGTGAATTAATCATTGATTCACAGACTTACTCATCTTGCTCCTGAATGGATCAGTGTTTTGTAGAAATCATTTGAATGATCTGAATGAGCACTCATAAGTTAGGGTTAGTTTGTAGCGTGCCTTCATCTTTAATCATGTAAGAATTAACAAAGTGTAAAGAAAGCTGTTATTTACAAAATAATAATTATTGCAGATGTACAGATGAGTAAAAGTGCTGGTAAAGAAGTTTGTATATGCACATACAATTGAGTGTCATGCACAAAAATTTTTGAACCCACACTGATTCGGTTTTCTTTCCTTAAAAAGGAGTTAGCAGGAATAATTCCATCACCATGGTAACTTTTTTATAGTCGTTTAACAGACTACTTAGACATCCACATATTTAGATGGTAGAATATGGTAGAATAGTTTGACCCAACACTACTTCAACATCTGTTGCTTTCACAGAGAATCTTAATGTTAAATCGTTTGTATGTGTCAGGTGACCTAATCCAGCATACAATGTAATGACAATCTGTTACATGTTCCAATATATAGTACATAAAGACAGAATGAAGCTTATTGGCTCTGTTCAAGACTGTGTGGGTGACCAGCAGGACACCACAGCAGTCTGTCTTGCTGTAAAGCCACTGAAAATGAACTCATTAAAGAAGATTAGAGGGGGGAGAGGACTAGAGGGGGTGAGCTGAGATAACGGCTATGGGCAACTAATAGAGGAACAAAATGAATGGGTGAACGCTGAGAATAACAGAAGAGTTTAAGTTCAAAAGGAGTGAGCGACAAAACAGATAACAACGATTTAATGAAAGCTAGGAGGAAGACGCAATCCACGCTATCATGAATGTCAAATTGCACATTTTGGATTTGACAAAAGCAGAGCTGTATCTGTGTAAGCGTTCTGCTAATGCTACATTTAAGGTAAAAAATTTTTTTTAAATTAAATAAAAATAAAAAAGATCAGCCAGCAACAATTTACTTTAAAAATAAGATAGTACATTTTAATAATAACATAAAAATATAAATAATAAAAAAAAATTATAAATAAATGTAACAACATAAGATGAAACAAAACTATAATGTACATAATTGGAAGAAGAAGGGGGAAAATTAGAATTTCGAGGGAATCCTGGGAATGTCAAATAATGGTAAATTATAAGATAACTTTTCACTTTCAAAAACTGTACATTTAACAGTGATTTACTGTGTCATGATTATAACATAAGGAAAACTTGGTTCGTTTTTATGTTGATTCAGAGTTGGGATCATCATCTGAAATCCTCACAGGGGTCGGAGGCATCTCTTCACAGGTGCTGGGATCATCTTCGTAAGAGGCTTCATCCAAACTGGAATTGGCATAATCTCTAGTTTCACCTTTAAAAATCTGATTTTTTTTTAACAGCATGGTGATGAGAAGCATTGCTCATTCACTCACACTAAAAATTCAAATCATTACTACACGTCTTCATACAGAGAGAAAAAAAAAAAAAAACTTATTTGGCCAACTGCTGCTCTTGTGGAACCATCAAAGATGTCACATGACCAAAACTGTGTGATTGGACTGAAGTTGACAAGGAAAAGTGTCTGATGGAGGAAGTGTGAATATGTCCCCTAAAATGTCATGGGTGCTTTGTGATCTTGCTGGTGGGTGGATGGAAGCAGTGCAGGCAGCAAACGTATACTGTATGACAACTTTTCAATCTATTGCAATCACTGCCTACCTGGTGCCCTGCCAGTGGAAAAAAGCAAGTGCATCAACCATAATAAAATCAGTTTTTCAGCTAGAGATTGCTGTTTGCACCATGACTAGAACCACTAGAACCATCCTGGTTGTTTCAGGCATCAGTAAAAACATTTTGTTACTCTTTTTTTTGGTATATTTATTGTAGAAAAACAGCCTTAATAAACCAGCCAAAATATGTTTAGGCTAAGTATGTTTTTGTTCAGTTTTTTACACCCCAATAATACAATATAGATGTGTTGTGGCATAATAGTTCATGCTCATGGATAATAGCAATAATTTTACTGGTTTAATCCCAACAAAGAACCAAAAGCTATTACCATGCTGTTGATCAAGACCGTTTTCTCCAGGTTGTTCCTGTAATAAATCAGTTTGGATAGAAGTGTCTGTTAAACACTTAATTATCTGACATTAACCCTAACCACTAAAGTGACATTTTAGGAACAGAACTGTTTAAAGTGTCTGAAATAGATTTCAAGTCAAGTCTCAAGACTTTCAAGGACAAGTAGGCTTTCAAATGGCTATTGATAAAAGTTTTCTGAAAGTACACTGAGGGTACAGTCCTTTAAAAATCGAAAGAACGAAAGAAAGAAAATCACAGCAATTTGAGCCTCTAATTTGGAGTCTAATTGAAATCTAAAATGAATTGTTGAAGTGAAATGTTTAACTTATCCGTGACATACACTACCGTTCAAAATCTTTGTGTCAGTATGATTTTTTTTTTTTTTTTTTTTTTTTTTATATTCTCTTATATGCTTACCAAAGCTGCATTCATTTAAGATTTTTTTGGGTGGAAACTGTGATACTGTACATTTGAATAGAAGGTTCAAAAGGACAGCATTTATTATTTATGTATTTGTAGAAATCTTGTAACAATATATATTAATAAATACATCTTTTGAATATTATGGTACCCATGAATGTATTTTTGATTTGATTTTATTTTTTTAAATAATACAGTTGTTACTGACATGTATTTTTAAGGTCAGGTTTTTCAAGTCTGGGCAAAAAGACAAAGTAAATAGTTATACCCCAAGAAAGCAAACAATGCAAGCAGCAATCACGCAGGATGAATCTCAGAAGGATTGGAAGTGTTAGGAGTGCTGCTGGCTGCAGGCTTGTACTCTCTTTACAGCTCTGCCTGCTTGTGTTCTCCAAGACCAGCTCCACCAGGGAGCAAAGAGGTGCCACACAAATTATTAGCAATGATTTAGGAGCCTCTCCAACTGTGTTATCAGCTCTCTGAGACACAAAGGGGAAAAGGCACTTAAAGTGGCTGTAAATCTCTGGATTCTCAGTCCAGATGCTGATAAAACTTTGTTTCTTGACATCTTAATTATTAACTGCCTGTCTGTTCATCTTTCCCTTTCATGTATATCTATTGATTCAGCCGACTCTGTCTTACAAAGAGACACAGAAATATAGCTGCATGGCCAAGGAGTGCAGTGGCACATACATCTTAATGTTAGGAGTTTTTGAGTAGGCTGAAAAAGCTGAGTGGATTTACTATTTGGCCATGACATTTCACATGTGTGTGTAAATTACACATATAAGGAAAATGTGATTTGTAGTTTGTGGTTTACTTTCTTATCTTTTTCAAGTGTTGACTGAGATTTCCTACAATAGTAAACATGTGATTGGTGTTGGGCAGCCTACTGTGATTGGGAGATTATTCCTTGCCACTACTGGAAGGTCAGGAGAGAAAAGTTGCTCGATCTATCTGCACACACACACACACGCAAGCTTCCAACATCTCTGACCTTTTCAAATCACTGCGCAAGTGGCACATTTCACATTCAGCTGCTTCCTGTTTTCAGAAAAGCAATAAAATCATTGCAGGATTTCTGCACAGTGTGATATTTTGCCTTCCTCTTCCTCCCATTCTGTTTTCCTCCTCTCCCTGAAACTCCTAGCCTCTCTGGAGCTTATACAATTGCTTGAAAGTTTCCTTTGGTCAGATGTTTTGGTAATCAGTGCTGCCTACCAAGCCGTGATGCTGCTCAGAATGTGAGTGTGTGTTTGTAAAGAGTGATTCTGACGTGACCTGAATAACCAACTGGGTTATTTATTCCCCTCAAACACACTCTCAGCTGTGACTAATCACTGCAGAGTAAGCCACAGCCAGCACCAGCACAAAACTACATCCTCTTGAGCACCAAGGCACATTAAATGGGTAGTCACCACACAATATAGTGGTTAGATGGTAAATATATACTATGAACTGCTAAATCGGAGTACTGTACTTTAACCATGCTTCTCAAAGATTCATATTCACAAAATGAACACCAGAGGAGCAAACTCAGAAAGCAACTTCACAAAACATTATGCACACACTCCCTTATAAAATTAGGCATCTGCTGAAAACACCAAACACCAAAAGTTTTGCACATTCTTAAACTAGCATCCCCGATAAATAAGAAATCAATGTTCCATAAATATCAGATCTGATTAAAATTCCCTTCCTCTCTTCAGAGCCACCAGCAATCGCATGCAGGATATAAAGGGTAAGCTTAATTACAGTCAGAAGTTAGTATGGACTATGAGAAAACATTTGGCCACTGGCCAAACTGTATTTCATTACTGAATGATTCTTAATGATCACCAGCGCAATTGGAAATCTATAACTGAGACCATAAATTTAAAGGGAAATTTCAGTCATCTTTTATTCACCCTAATGTCCTTCCAAACCTTAGCCTATGACTTTGTTCTGTGGGATACAAAAATAAGATATTGTGAAGAACTGCAATGGTTGTAGAAGCGCTTTTGAAGTAGCATTTAGGTGTACGTACTTACACAGACTGCTATATGGTGGCCGAGAGAGATCAAAGCGCTGCAACTTCCACATGCAAATAGAAAAGGCACCAGCAAATCAAGAAAACATCTTCATCAGATTGAAAGCAGGTGCTACAAATGTTTACAGTGCAAACAAACAAAGAAATGCACTGCAAATGCTCACATCAAATGTATTGTGAGCTTTTGCCGCACATGTGTTGTCAAATTGATGAAATTGTTTTCTTAATTTGCATGTGTTTTTTTTTTTTCTTTTTGCAATCTCATTTCTTTATTTGGTAGTGTTGTGAGCATTTGCAGCACATGCATTGTCAAATTGATGGAGCTGTTTTCTTAATTTGCAGGTGTTTTTTTTTCCTATTTGCAGCGTGTTGAGCTCACTTGGCTACCATATTGCTATTACCACTGTACTGTATATTTAATGTTAGAGGCTGAGGTGATCCAAATATTACCATTTAAATACCAGTAGACTATCTCCATCTGCACATTTGAAACTGTATGAAAAAAATTAAAGATATATGTACTTGACATCTGATACATGACAACTTGCAATTACATATATGTATCTTATATGCGCTTGACTGCAGTTTTAGAGCTTGTTGTAACTTTTTTGAACTATGCACATCTGAACCATTTAAAGTTTTGCATCCATATGGTAGAAGGGCATTCATTATTTGGAAACACCTGCTCAAATTTTAAATGCGTATTCTTGACCAGTCCTGCATTTAACCTAACAATTAACATTAACAGCAAACCTCCTTCGAGATTTCAGTGTACTTTGGCAATCTGTCCGTTCTATAAAAGCTTGCTCGTTATTTATCCTTGCATAAAAGCAGAGTTTTTTTTTTTTTACTTTCAGTCAACTGCTGCATTCTCACACATCTGCTGTTATAGTCATTAAAATCCTTGCTATTAAGATTGGAGTTGCACAGTTTTTTAAGGACAACATTTTGGTTTTCTTGTTTCTCCTGGGCAGCAGGTCATTTGTGCAATTTACTTAGCACCTGCAAATCTCTTTGGTCTCCTTGGTAATGTGCAAGTGCCAAATATTTAAGTACAGTATGTGATGTATGCAGGGAGCACTAACAAGGTGATAGAAAAGCAAACTTCCACCAGTTAAACTTTCCTTATGTACACACAGCTAAAACTAAATTTGAAGTTAAGATGCTTAGAGGCTAAAGTTACCTTGCCCAAAAATGAGATATGCAGGGTTGCTTAACAACAAAAAGTTTAAATTCATATTTGTTGCATGAAAAGAGCACAATATACAGAATGGCTTATACATGCTTAAGAAACTCAATGCACAGTTGCCATAATAAGCCTTTAAAAGCAACATGCCATGGCAAAATACTGTTACAACTATCACCTCCCATTCGTAGTGTGAGACATATGTCAACTCTTATTCAGTCACACTTACTCTTTGAGTATAGCATTAATGCAATGATTTGAAAGCTCCAGAAATAAACTGAAATGATGTATCCTAGTGGTGTTTAGCAGCATGAGACTGGACCTCAAGGGTAACAAAAGTGCATGTAGCGCTGCAAGTCAGCACCTAATCAAATAGAGGTAATAGCTTGGAATGACTGATACTGTTGTAAAATACTCCTGTGCATTTTCTTTCTCCCAAAACTTGCCCTATAATGAGATAAATGACAATAAAGTTGATTGAACTTGAGTTATAAATGCCTTCGCTTTTCCCAGAAAGCCTGTCTCATACCATTGAAGCACACTGTTTTCAGAACGCCTTAAATTATTGGTTCTTTCTTTTTTCTTTCTTTCTTTCACAATTGTAGTTTGCTGTACTGTACCTGGGTCCTTAATTAATTGCTGACTTAAATTTAGGAAACTGAGCTTTTCTTTCGAATGAATTGACTTTGGGTAAAATGAAAGAATGAAATAAACAAATAACTGATATCAAGTTCTCTGAAATATTATTTAAACTTTGATTAACTGTCAAACAGTTCTGATAAGGATATGTTTAAAGTGATAGTAAAGACTTGTTACAGAAGATTTATATTTTGAATAAAGGCTGTTCTTTTGAACTTTTGATTCATCAAAAAATCCTAACTATCAAACAAAACAAAAAAAAAACTATCAAAGGTTAAAAAAATAATTAAATAAATAAGCAGCATAATATTTTAAGTAATAAATCAGAATATTGGAATTATTCCAAATGCAGTGTTTGCTTTGGCGGCGGCATGACCAGATCACCCCTGTGAAGAAGTACAGGAAAAACAAGAGTGGAAAGCTGGAATATTTCTAATGATCTCATTAGACGTTCGGCAGGGAGCCGATCAATCAGGAGGTTATTAGTGCTAACTAAAGGAAGGCACGCAGACCATTAGTCAACAGGCATCATTTTCAGCTGTGTACTAAAAGGAAACAGGGGGAGATGGATTGCTGTGGGTTTGATGCCACCAGTGCAAACGTGTGTGTCTTCAGGAGGAGGCCATGCCAGATGGCTAATATGCCAAATCAGCGGGAATGTCACAGTGCAATCTTTGCCTGTCATCAACTGAAAACAAGACAGGGAATTCGAAATGACAAACAATAATGCTTATCTAAGTTACATCTAATGCCGCTTTTAAGGAATTCAGACCTTACATACATTTTGAAAATAAATCTTGTGAAATGTGTTACGGTAAAAAATTTGCACATTGTTATGCATAGATAAAACAGTTGGAAGAACCTTTATGAAATATTTTCACTATTGCTTTGGTTGGTTTGTATAAGACACTTAATATTCGGAAATGTCAATAATGGATTTGATGGCATTGACATGGATGATAACAATACTTGAGCTGAGTAATGATTGCATTTGTTCATGACTCATGAACTTTCCAACATCCCCAGAATGTTTGGATTTGCCTCATTTTTGAAGACTGCAACATTGATTTTGTCACTTTTGTATTTATTCCTTTGAAATAGTATCTGTTGTATAAAGTAGCTTATTTTAAAATGTGAAAAATGACAACAGTGCAATCTTTAATTTGCTTGCTGATGTTTTATTAATAGTGACCTTACATATTCTCAGCTCAACAATGAGGTTTGTAGCTTTGAGTTTATGACAGAATATAATTAAATCTCTCACTAGTCACTTCGATACTCAGATGTCAGTTGAACGCTATACTTGTGTGTAAATTGGTTCAACCAGTTCACTGAAAATAATACATTTAAAAGATTAATTTGTAATGTGAACATTCATATCTTAAGTGCACAAACCCTTAGAGCAGTTGAGCTTTGCACATTAGCTTAAAAGAAAGCGAAAAGAAACATGACAGAAGAAGAATATCTATCAGAAACAAAGCACATCAGAATAATATGCAGTTGGATATGGTAATTTAGACAAATGCTATCTTGTCAGGTGTGCTCCTATTTCTTTTCAATTCTCCCTCGTGTCCAGGTGCACTTGGCATCATGTTGAGGAATAGCTCAACAAGAGAGCAAATGGCTTCTTCAAATAAAATATTTATACCTAGCATGCAATCAAGTGAAGATTCAGCAGGGGCAGTTGAAACAATACAATCGGTTTTAAGTCCCAAGTTTAAGATTCATGACGACTCGCATGTTTCTGTCATGCAGATCTGTTTCAAGATTGATCCAGGACTGATGGAGAGGAAAAAGTGATGAGATGGGAGGTACAAAAGGAACGAGGGAGAGACTAGGGAGGAAGGCAGCAGGTGAAATGTTTTCCAGTTGTTTCCCTGAGGGATCCATCCGGCCTCCGTGGCGATGGGATTAACGGACATGTGTATTAATGTAAAGACACTCACCCTCATGCAGCAGCCCAAGAAAAAAACATAGCCATGAATAAAAGATGAGCTCACATTATTCTAGCAGTACTTGAATTGACTGGAACAGATTTTCAATTTGCATTTTGCTAAGAAGCCTGTGAGCATCAGCCGCTCATTTGGCAGGAGCATATATTTTTGACAATCTTGGTTTGAAGCGCTTCAGGATCCTATTGTAGCAGAACAAAAGCTCTGAGTGGAGATGTGAGATAACAAGGATTTAAAATAATCCAAATCGATATATATATATATATATATAAATTTGTATACTGAAAAAAATCTGAAGGAAGTCTAGAGGGCCTTGCTTTGAATGACTTCTGCAATCTGTGGCTGCAGGACATCACTAGTCTTTCACACTGCTGTGGTGTGATCTTGATCCACATTTCTTCCAGTCTCTTCCACAGTTCAGTGATTGTAGTGGATTTCTTGGCCATAACATTGTCCCCAAGGACTTGCCAGAGAATTTTATTCGGGTTTAGATCAGAACTTTGGAGTGGCCAGTTCATTATTTCAATATTTTCAGCTTCAAGGAGCTGCTTTACCCGTTTTGTTGTGTGACAGGGGGCATTGTCCTACATGAAAATTGCTTGGTAATGAACGAAGGGAAGGAACCGTATGTTGCCGCATGAGGTTCTGACAAATATTTAAGACCTTGATTAGCTGGTTCAGGTGTGTTTAAATGTGGTTGGAGCTAAACTCTGCATGACAGTGGCCGTCCAGGACTGAGTTTGGACACCCTTGGTATAGAGCAAGGCAGGAAACCTCAGTAGATGGTTAAGTTAATACAGGAGATCAAATTAGACTGTACTTTTATTTAATCCAAACTGTCTTCATAATTAATTTTAAAGGGCTTTTAAACCCTGCTAGAAATATTCAGCCAAGAATTACAACTAACGAAAAAAAGAAAAAAAAGTTTTTCTGACGGACGGATATGACATAAAAACTGTTAACCATATATTGGTTTCATTCTCTAACACGCATATTTTAGATACACAGTTCATTTGAAAGGCTCTGGTGTGTAAAGAAAATACCATTATGTTCTCCTGTTTTTGAAACTAATAAAAGTTAAAGGAGCATTAAATAGTTAAAGAAACTAAATTCTACTGCTCATTATATTAGTGTTAGCCGCACTTATGCTAATGATTAACTACGTATACGCTAACGGCGATGTTTATTTCAGTCTGATATTCAAATTACAATATGGTAAACTATCCATAACATAAGCTCTAAATATTAAAGATGTAATTGAAAACATACCTGCTTGAACTTGATCGGGGTGTTTTGTTAGTTTGATACTTTTCCTCCTCTTGATGTTGCCACCCAGCTAACAAATGTGTTTTGAGAAAATGTTCCTAACATTTTCTGTTTTTGTTGTCGAAAAGGTATTTGGAATGTTCTAAAAAAAAAATTATGTCCAGTTTGCTTAACATTCCCAGAATGTTATTTTATGGTTAGCATAACATTCGTACAACATTCTTGAAACCTAAATTTCCTTAAAAATAAAACGTTCTATTAATGTTTATTTGGTTCAGTAAAATTTCCAGTTTGCTTAACATTCCTAGAACGTTATTTTACGGTTTTACGGTACAGTTGTTCCTACAATATATATATATATATATATATATATATATATATATATATATATATATATATATATATATATATATATATATATATATATATATATATATATATATATATATATATATATATATGTACACACATACAGTTTGTGGTCAATGAGCTAAAAAAGGCTTATTTATTTATTTATTTGATAAATAAAAAAAAGTAAAAACACAAGTTACAGTAAAATTTTAAATAACTAGTCATATTTTAATTTAATTGTTTAATTTAATTTGTAATTTATTCCTGTGATGGTAAAGCTGAATTTTCTAATGTGTTGATTTGCAGGAACTTCACTGTCACTTCTGACACATTAAATGCACCTTTGGTGAATAAAAGTATTAATGTCTTAATCCCAATTAATCTCTTAAAATATCATAATGCACATGTGGTGAAAAGTAAAGATTTTTTTCAAAATAAAATACAAATTGCAAACAGGGACAACTGATCCTCCTGGCAAGCCCAGGATTTAGCCCTAGGAGCCTTCTTGTTGAAGTCAGCTAAGGACAATGGAAACTTTGGGCTAAATGTGAGACCCATACTTAGCACAGATGGTTACAAGATCAAATGAGGCATGACGGCTGGGTCCTGGATGTGTGCTTTCCATCCGATTGTTCCCATGGAGACAACTCGCAAAAGGGAGAGGCCTTTATCTTGATGTCAGAGCCAATTATCAGATTTTAAACTGATTAAATCTGGCCAATAGAACCTACAAATCCCAGCATGTCCCTGGCATGCTCTACAATCACTACAACATGAAGAACTTTAAAGGCAACAAAAACATTGATGTGCATTTTGATGGCCATGCAATGTGATAGTTAAAATGGCCATCAACCGATCAACCGGAAATTGTGATAAGAGAAATATAGTATTGGGACACATTTATGATTTTTTTGCTAGAGAAATGCATTTGTGCTCTTTCTTTAAAATAAATCACACTTGCTTTCAGATTGTATTATATTATACAAAAAGCATTTACTATGCCTTAACTGTTCAAATACTGGGGCTGGTGCTTTGGAGTGCAGATATGAAATGGTTTCCTGGGTGACATGAAAAACAAATTTCAACATGAACAAAAAGTCTTTCAGCCAATGCCCAGATAGAGTGAATAGATTGAAGGAAATCGTGCATGTAGCAGAATCTTGCGAATAATTTTGACATGCTGCTGATGAGTGCCTACATATAAATGCTGGTCATTATATTTTTCTAAGGCGAGTAAGACATGCTCTCTGATAACCACTCTGCTGATGTATCTCATCCTGCAATCTTCTCTAAGATGGGGAGGACAAGTGTGAATAATGTTCATGAAGCTTTTGGGGTCCTTTTCATAGTCTCCAGTCATTCTAGGCTTCTTATTGCTTTCATCAGACGGTGCATAGGGCCCCGGGGAGTGAGAGGGAGAGGAAAAGGTCAGTGATCCTGGTGAGATATTATCCATAATGAGGGATTTTAAAGGTTACCTGCTTTAGATCAACAGCGTTCCACTTCTGTCTCGCACAGTAAAAAAATAAATAATAATAATTTAGAAATAAACAGGCACACATGAATTGAGTTCGACTTAGCACTATCCTTGTTTTCGCTACACGTTCCTCGTCCTTATAAACTCTTGATACACTCATAAAAATAAAGGTTACAATAGCATTTTGGAAAAAAAAACCTTGAAAAAAAGGTTAAAGGTGTTAAAGGTTCTTTGTGGAACTATAGATACCAATAATAATACAAAAAACATTATTTGTAGAGTAAGTTCAACATATCAAACATGCATTGATTTTTATGCAATGGATATTGTATTTCTCTTTGAGAGCAGGTAAAATGTAACAGCATTAAAATGACATCTATTGTACAGGATAAAAATATAAAAACATCTGCTGCATTTGATGAGTAAGATACAGGAAAATGGGGAACACATATTTATTTTGGTATACAGCAAGCTGTATCATTTTTACCCCATTCTCTTTTCCTTCCAGTCTTTCTTACTTCCAGTAATTTGGCATCTGTTGCACTTCTGAGGCTGCATTTATATACAGTAATCAAGCATAGCGTTAGTTCTGGCAGATCACGTCAGTCAAGCTCGCATTAGCTGTCTCTCAGCTGATCCACTACTACCTATAGGTATACGACACCTATCACAGCATCCATAAATAAAGTCCTTCAGTATTATCAGCAGCTTTCACATTGACTCAGTATCTAAATACCCTCCTCCATCCCCAGCACCTCGTCTCATCCAGTCAGAATTATGCCTTCTGAAATCCCCTTTGAGTGAATCAGACTGATTTCTAATTGCTGCTCTCCATGCTCTTATCTATGATAGGCTGCATGGATGCACTGGTAGTTCTTTCCAAGAACAGAACCATACCGCCAATCCAAACTGTATGCTAATTGTCAATCACCTTTGATGATGGTGGTCCTGGCAGAATAGTGTAAATTGTCCTCTAATGTAAGCCGCTTCAGTATTGTGCACTAGCTCTAGACAAGGCCAAATTAAAAGAGAAAAAAAGTTAATTAAATATTATTCAGTGATTCGAATGTTAAGAATGTTAAGAATAGCATTTTAGAAAATAAACCAGCTATTCTTAATTTCAACCTGTAAGAGAATCAGAGAGAGAGAAAAAAAGATAAAATATGATAATCATTTTCATTAATATCTGTTGATAACATTTTAAAATGCATAACAAATCCTTAAAAGCCAGAAAATATTTTCACACTTTCAGAAGACATTAGGAATGCTTAGGACCGGGTCTGAGCTATTAGAACTCTATACAATCTAGTCTAGTCAACCTTAACATAGCAGAGTTAATGTCTCATACAGCAATTTCAGAATAAAGTAGCTAGACTCTCACAGAAGCAGTCTCTCGCTGCTCTTGCTACAGTATTTCACTCCAGTATCCTCCGGGTTAAATTATCTTAAATATTAGATCTTAAACTTGCATCTTAATACATTATTTTACACTATTTTACTTGAAAATTAAAACAGGCTGATGCCAGGGCTGTGGTTACTGTCTGTTTCAAAGAGTGTTTTGGTGAAAAAATCGTACTCTCCATTTATAATTTCCATAAGTGATGGTCTGGGAGTTCATATCAATATGAAACAGTCCAAAGTGTAATTGCCTGCCCTTCACTCTGAGATAATTTTCTTTACACACCGACCATACTTTTCATCTTTATTTAAGGCTCATACAGGAGAGATGATGGAAGGTTTTCCCACTGACAGATCCATTAAATATCTTCCATACATCCATCACCGAAGTTTAATCCACGCCGAGCTTCAGAGCCCCTTTCTTATTAAAGAATAATAGTGTAGGTAGATTGTTGTAAGGAGATTATTAGGATCCAGACTGTCTGCTTTTGTGAGACATCCTACAGTTCCTAGTGATCACAACAAGACATCTTAAGGTTCTTTAAGGTCCTGGAGTTCTGCGAGTGGGTTTGAAATCACTGAATGAAACTTCAGCTATCAGTAATCTTTTGAAAAACAATTGCTAAAAAAACTAAAAGCAAAAATGGCCCAATATTCTAGTTCATCTATTTAATATGCTTTCAGCCAGACTCTCCTCACCATCTTTATCATCACATAAGCTGAATTTAGATCAAAGGCCGCTGGTTATGTGATTGTAATGCAGGCCTTTCCTCTCAGCTGCCGGGATAAAGGACCACCTGAGAACAGAGCTCTGGGCTAAAGCCATAGACAAGCATTCATTAACTCACCTTTTGTGGGTCCAAACCCACCCACTTCATTTTGCTTTGTGAAGAACCCCCTTAATTTTGCAAACTGCTTTAATGAAATCTCTGGGTATTATATATTTATAAATTACTCTCAGGATAAGTTTCAAACGAAGCCATTGCAGTTTAATTTCAGGTATTAGATGTGGACTTTGAAAAGTCTTCACCAAATCATAATTAACCTTTATTATGACACAAATTACAGTGACTACTTGAAATAAACCTCATACATTAGCAGACGTTTTAACTGTAACCATGACTACAATACTTAAATATCTCAACCTCTGCCAGCTGAAAGCCGAAAAAAAAAAAAAAAAATGCTCAAATCTGGAAAATCAGTTAAAAATAAATAAATAAATAACTCCAAAATGTGACACCACACTTTGATGTGTGAATCATATAGCAGCAGGGCATAAACAAATCGGTCTCTCTTTCTCAAGTGCCTGATGTGAAGGCCAAAATTAGTCCCACGCATTTAAGCTACAGTGAAGTAGCACGAATCATAATTAGACTAATCTCCAAGGGCACAATTTCTATTCGCAGCTTGTGTTAAGAGTGCATGGGAAAGCAAAGAAAAAAAATCTAGATTTGTGGACAGTGTGGTGCTGAAGAGTCCCTGTGGGCCGTATAATCCTCACTGCTAATCATTTCATTTTTGCAGACATTATTAGGCTCAATTCCTTGTAAAATGGGAAGTGGACAGAGGAAAACAAAGAAGCAGAAATTAGTAGTATTTGCCATTGCATTTGGTTTGGTAAACTGGGGACTACAAGAAAAAAAAGTATGAAAGCAAGAACGACTGAACCTTCAAACTGGCTGCAAGCTTCCAGTCATGCATTAAAACCAAACTCAGATTTAAAGGAAGTGGCGGAAATGGCAGTGGCATGCGGAAAAGGAAATATCACTATCTCCAACATAGGTAGTCTCATTTCCTAACACCCACTTGATTTCTTCTCTTGTGTGCAATTAAAATGAAGCTTCATGCATTGGCAGCTCTTGCACACTGGTTCTCCTATGCCATAGCTTTGGAAAATTGCTGATTTTGGCAGCTCCCTCATGCAGAATTCTACTTGCTACTTTGATCCTGTCATGGTGAATGAGGGCAAGCATTTGGAGGGTTGACGGGTAAGCACTTTGATAGAATAATTATGGAATGGGGACGATGGTGAGTGTGTGCTTTTGATGAAAGGGAAGTTGAATACAGAAAGCTCTGCTCAGAGTTTTTAGCCACAAACTATACACTTGACTTTTTAATACAATGAACGTTTCCCAGAATGGGTTTATTTTTCAAAGTTAACTTCAGTATTGATAAATCAATAAAATCTTTAAAAATAAATAACATTATCCATTATTATTTCTCAGGTGAAAAATAAATAAATAAAGCTAGTTATTGAAACACACTACATGAGGTAAAATTCTTGGTAAAATACATGATGTGTATTCTTGCTAAATGCCAGTTGTAGTGTGTTCACTTGTTTAGCCAACTATAACAATATGATTTTTACATTTTAATTTGGAGCAGAAAATTCATAAATCATTTAGACACACTAAACAACTGTTAGAAATAACAGATTTGTACAATTATACTTTCGGGTTCCAGTTACCAAAATAAAAATGTAGCCCTATTTCTCCAGTACTTTCAGATACCAAGGTGGTGTTCAGACAAACTAACAAGCCCGATTCCAATATATCACATTGATCCTGCCTTGTTTTGTTTGTGTGTCTGACTTTGTGTGGTGTGACCTTTCTAGAAAAGCCTGTACATATGAGCCATCTCTGTGACTATGAAATAATAATGCACTGTTGATGTTATCAGAGCTGACAGATGTGGCTTTTGAGGGATCTTATCTCACCGAGAGCTTCAACTGACACATGCTGATGTCTCATTTCATTTACTTTGACAGCACTGGATACATTTTGGGGTTCAAACCAGTATATGTACTTTACGTCTTTATCATTCTTTAAAGTTAGGGTAGTTGATTTAGGAAAGGCAAGCAATAGCAAGCGAGCTTTGAAAGCAGCATAATCACTCTGCAAGCCAAGCCTCCTTCAAAACACATGAATGCACAAATGCTGACCAGAGGCTAACCAGCAATATAATGAGAGACAGCATTGGTGGAGGGTTGAATGCAACGCAATCAGATCACCTCAAGTCTCATTCACCGGTGAGAAATCATCACAGCAGAAAACGCATAATGTCTGCTTCAAACAGGGTGTGCAGAGGTATGCAAATACATATTTTGACAGGCAGGAGGCAGGACAGCCTATCCTAATGTTCAGATCGAACCTTTTGATTGGGCGAAAATGTTATGGTCCTACGACCTTCTACAGACAATATAAATACATATTAATACATTTTGACTACTTAACTTAGTGATTGCTATTGGGATGTGAAGAGACTTTCAACCAACAAAAAATGATTTTGAACCAAATCACCTACCCTGCCGTTAAAGAGAGTTTAATTTAAGATTTTACAGTAGTTTTTAAAAAATAAATTATTTTTATTATTCAGCAATGAAGCATCAAATAGAAGACAAATCAGCCTCGGTGAGCGTATAAGAGACTTTCAAAATCATTAAAAAAAAACTTACTGACCCCATACTTTTGAACAGTAGTGTTTTCATATATCCATATGAGTTCATGAAATCATTTATTCGTAATATTGATCACAATAAAACAAAAATATCAGCTTATCTAACTGCATTAATTAATTATTTTATAGACCCTGAAGCATTTATGAACATGTTTATATCTACAAAGGCATTCATTGGCAAAATGCCTACATTTTCTGATTCGGTCAGCATGTTACTAATGTACATTTCAGGGTCTATGCAAACACACTTAAATCGGATCAGATAATGTAAACCAGACATTCATTTGTGTAAGCTTCAACTGCATTTTTAGACATTAATGGGGGGGAATTGATAACAAAGAAGCATTTGATTATTGATTTCCTCTCAAAGAACACACACACACAAATATTTTATTAAAATCCTAATTGTGTAGAAGGGAGAATAGATAGGTACAGAGCATCTGTGAGTGCATATGCGCATCTCAGCTGACACTTGACCATCTTTGTCTTAGTTTCATCTTCTCAATGCTAATTAACGAGCGAGCTAAAAAACAAAAACAGATGTGGGTCAACCTCCTTCCATTGAGCTGCTCCGAAATGCAATCTGTCTTTCCTCCCTCCCTATCCCTCTGACCCAAGTGAAATGAAGCATCGGTCTTTCTGTTCTCCAACTGTGGAAGTGAGTTTCTCTGGGGCTTTCCTGTCCATCTTTCACCGCTCTCTCACATCACTCTTAGAGACAGCTTTCTTCCACACTTGCCTTATGTATTATTGAGAGGAAGACTCAGGACTGTCTGCTTTGTCTTTGTGTGGGCCTAAAGGCTCTCTAAAGGATCTGTTTAAACACTCAACATGAGAGGGCAAAGGGGGCAAATGAGTGAGGGTGTCTGGATCTGACTCTTTTGAGCTCTGGGCTACCAGGAACCATCTCGAGACTCAGTGTTATCGGACGGAGGGGCGACAGCTCTTAAATATTTCATGAACTTCAGGCAGACACATTGGGCTAAGACTCCTGAGCTCTGGATTTCAACTGCCTGACAAGATTGTGACTTGTTTAACACTTTGTGACTAAGGGCGAAGTGGCAGGGTGTCAATGCTAGTAGCAAATCCACAAACAAAAGGGCTTCCTGACATGCAAATATGCACATCTGAAGAGACGGATAGCAAATGCAGCGACGTGCACAAAACATATCCTCCCTCGTCAAATTTTGATCTAAGAGTCTATTTAGTGATAGCACTATTTTCAGCGCTGTTGAACAGCCATCTTGCATTTCTTGACATCCTCACATCCATTGACTTCTCATTTGGATGCTGATAGTCCATAACATTATTTTAGTTTTAATCGTCAGGGTTTTGAAATGGTTTTTTTGCCATCTTGAAGGACTACATCTGTCAAGGTCTTCTAAACTGTGTGGATGTGAATTAATGCAGCTCAAAGCTGAATTAATGCATTGAGTGTATAGTCTTCACATCATTTTCATCATATCATTGCCTAACTAATTAAAGATCTGTTTTAAATGAGATGTGGAGATACAGTTTTAAACAGAGACATTGATTTAGCTGCACATGGTGGAGGCCGTTTTACACAGTCTATTAGCAATAATGAAGAAGCTACTTCACTACTGTAACATATACAGTACTTAGAAAGTGCTACTCATTTGTCCCTTTTTTTCTGAGTTTACAGAAGGAAGAATGTCAAACATCACCATAATAAGTAAATATATGATAATTTTGGGGTGAATTTCTGTATGCCTTTAACTTTCCCATTCATCTCAAGGTTAAACAGATTTCATCTTTTCAATTCATTAATTCAAATTCAATTGTCACTAGCAATATTGTGGAGTATAAATGTATATTTCATTCCATATAATGTATCAGAAGACAGGCATCAAAACAGTATAATTAACGATGTACACTGAAAATATCTGGCATCATAAATACAATTTTATGCATTTCTGACAGGATGAAAACATCCCTTTGGTGCCATAGGCTGTAAGTTGATTAAGCTGGAGCAGTACTCCAGTGATGCCTATATGAGCCTGTTTCATAGACACGATTTAACCTCACATGTTTTCATGCAAGGGGTTATTATTGACACATCAAACCCGTATTTGGATACACACCCAGCAAACGCAGTGCATTTATAAGTGTTAGATTTGAGGCGTGGTGTACACCCTCCAGTGAAAGCACTGATCTCAGATGCTGCTGGTAAATAACTGCTGATGCAACAGTGGCTGTAGAGCCAAATGTAAACAGATAAAAATGTTTAATACTGCAACACCGGTTTTGAAGTTGAGTGGTGCACACAGAGAACAATGGTGTTGTACAGTCAAATGAAGCAATGCAGTAAATTAATGCAAATATAGTATATATTCTCTCCTTGAATGTTGTCAAATTACATAAAAGTGGGATATTTCTATAATAGCAAGCTGTAAATGCTCTGTTGCTGGAGTGTGGAGAAAACTCATCTGTAAAATGAGAGGGTGCAAGTTTAATAAACCCTAATGATCTGTTTGGGGTCTCAGAGACCCCAATGATTTGTGTATAAAAATAATAGTTTTAAAATTAACCTCTTATTTTCCCTTTCAACTGTTTAAGTACATTCATCTGAGCTACACTATCATTTAAACATTTGCAGTTGTGCTTATTTATTTTTATTAATATTATGAACACAGTTTATTTATTTATTTAAAATAGCATTTTGCATCATTATGCCTTTATAAGTGTCACTTATTTTATCAGTATATTTGTTTTTTGATCATAAAAGAATACAAACATTTATTATTGAAATGTATTTCTTTAAAAACAAATCTCACTGACTGTAAACTTTTGAACAGCACTATAATTAAAAGCTATTAGACAGATATTATTATTAAATATTTAAGACATTTAGACAAACTTTATATATTCTAGATCTACAGTAGATAAAATAAATGACAGTTAACACTTTTCAGAAGATCTTTGCTTGAGGAAATGTCTTGCATTCATTCTTACTTTATATCTCTTTGTGATTTCTCATACAGATATAAAAATAATAATAATAATAATGTTATCGAGGTTAAACTGTGTCTTTAATCAGTTTTCACAAGATTAGGAACATGAGGTTTCAACCTTCCCTTCAATATTCAGCATTTTTAGTTATTTATTTATTTTTGAGCTATAAAAAAGGCCCAGGGCTTTCAAACCCCAAACAGCACTTGAGTGTTGCATTAGCTGTATTACAAGGCAGAATCAACCACGAGAGATAGTGAGAGGAGCTTTATCTTTCTCGAATCCTTGTGGGAGAAAGAGGGGTGCTGACATGTGACCCCTGCTGTTATATTGATTGCTCTTGTCTGCTCTGAGGGGACAGTGATGTGAGTGATGGGCAGGGGATGACTAGTGTTTATCCTCACCACAGAGACACTTCCCTCCTCCTCTACATTACCATCAAATCAGTTACACAACAGTTTCCTGACTGTCAGTGTCACATATGGGCAAGCCATTCTCTGATTACAGTGTCACACAATCTTCTTATTAAGATGTCAACTCAGTCTGATGCTGTTTCACATGTAATTTCAAGGTGAACTACAAATTGTGACATAGACAGAGCAGACTAATGCAATGCCACATAAAAAACTACACACATATATATATATATATATATATATATATATATATATATATACAGTATTGTTCAAAATAATAGCAGTACAATGTGACTAACCAGAATAATCAAGGTTTTTAGTATATTTTTTATTGCTGCGTGGCAAACAAGTTACCAGTAGGTTCAGTAGATTGTCAGAAAACAAACAAGACCCAGCATTCATGATATGCACGCTCTTAAGGCTGTGCAATTGGGCAATTAGTTGAAAGGGGTGTGTTCAAAAAAATAGCAGTGTCTACCTTTGACTGTACAAACTCAAAACTATTTTGTACAAACATTTTTTTTTTTCTGGGATTTAGCAATCCTGTGAATCACTAAACTAATATTTAGTTGTATGACCACAGTTTTTTAAAACTGCTTGACATCTGTGTGGCATGGAGTCAACCAACTTGTGGCACCTCTCAGCTGTTATTCCACTCCATGATTCTTTAACAACATTCCACAATTCATTCACATTTCTTGGTTTTGCTTCAGAAACAGCATATTTGATATCACCCCACAAGTTCTCAATTGGATTAAGGTCTGGAGATTGGGCTGGCCACTCCATAACATTAATTTTGTTGGTTTGGAACCAAGACTTTGCCCGTTTACTAGTGTGTTTTGGGTCATTGTCTTGTTGAAACAACCATTTCAAGGGCATGTCCTCTTCAGCATAGGGCAACATGACCTCTTCAAGTATTTTAACATATGCAAACTGATCCATGATCCCTGGTATGCGATAAATAGGCCCAACACCATAGTAGGAGAAACATGCCCATATCATGATGCTTGCACCTCCATGCTTCACTGTCTTCACTGTGTACTGTGGCTTGAATTCAGAGTTTGGGGGTCGTCTCACAAACTGCCTGTGGCCCTTGGACCCAAAAAGAACAATTTTACTCTCATCAGTCCACAAAATGTTCCTCCATTTCTCTTTAGGCCAGTTGATGTGTTCTTTGGCAAATTGTAACCTCTTCTGCACATGCCTTTTTTTTAACAGAGGGACTTTGCGGGGGATTCTTGAAAATAGATTAGCTTCACACAGACGTCTTCTAACTGTCACAGTACTTACAGGTAACTCCAGACTGTCTTTGATCATCCTGGAGGTGATCATTGGCTGAGCCTTTGCCATTCTGGTTATTCTTCTATCCATTTTGATGGTTGTCTTCCGTTTTCTTCCACGTCTCTCTGGTTTTGCTCTCCATTTTAAGGCATTGGAGATCATTTTAGCTGAACAGCCTATAATTTTTTGCACCTCTTTATAGGTTTTCCCCTCTCTAATCAACTTTTTAATCAAAGTACGCTGTTCTTCTGAACAATGTCTTGAACGACCCATTTTCCTCAGCTTTCAAATGCATGTTCAACAAGTGTTGGCTTCATCCTTAAATAGGGGCCACCTGATTCACACCTGTTTCTTCACAAAATTGATGACCTCAGTGATTGAATGCCACACTGCTATTTTTTTGAACACACCCCTTTCAACTAATTCAACTAATTGCCCAATTGCACAGCCTTAAGAGCATGCATATCATGGATGCTGGGTCTCATTTGTTTTCTGAGAATCTACTGAACCTACTGGTAACTTGTTTGCCACGTAGCAATAAAAAAATATACGAAAAACCTTGATTATTCTGGTTAGTCACATTGTACTGCTATTATTTTGAACAATACTGTATATATATATATATATATATATATATATATATATATATATATATATATATATATATATATATATATATATATATATATTCTCAGCTTTAAACAAACTTTTTATTATGAGTAGCACTTTCAAACACAAGCACTCAATTAACATTAAAAAGTCACAAAGCTTTTCTATCTGTACTTAAAACATAACAGTGGCTTTTAACTGGGTTTTATATTTCCTGCAATGAAATGATTGTGTAATTTTTTACAATGTCTATTTTCTCTAACCAAATGAGGGACACATAGTGTGCTGTTAGCTCCAGCTGGACCCAATCTATATCATTTTCCATTGCAAAACATGTCCTATGCCAGCTGAGCAACTGCCATTGAAATGAATGGGAATGCGGGAATTACAGACCTCCTGTTAGACAATAGAAGGGCTGGAAAGCTATTTGAAAACATTATTTTTGCAATTACATTTGATGCTGCTAGTGATGAACAAATTGTAAACCTCAGTCTTAAATAAGAGTATTGACATCAATACACAAAAAGAAAATAGCCATTACTACCAAAAAAAAAAAAAATCTATATAATTTCATTGGGCGGAAGCTCTAATATGAAGATGATTATGGTGCAATCTTTAGGGGAGAAGGAGGCAGGGATGTATAATGATGACAAAAAAGGAAAGGATTCTATACTGAATGAAAAGTGTTGGTGATTAAATGTTACATTGATTTAATGTGCAGGTAGAAATGACAATGGTTTCAGTACAAAATGCTTTAAAATAAATGAAAGTTCACAAAAATGTATTCAGTGTTAATATATGCAGTGATGAAAAGATGGAACAATTCTGATCTGAAGAGAGAAGAGGAAATGTTTAATTTACTCACCTATTTTTCTTAAATACAGTTCAGTATGCCGAAATAGAGTGTTTTATTGGTTTCCTGTCTTTCTGTGTATTCGCAATTATTCACAATTTTAGTCTAATAAGCAAGTGAGGCGAATACCTAAGCGGAAATAAAATTGTATTATTCACTCTCAGAAGAAAAATAAATATGAATAAAGTACCTTTAGTGGCACATCAGTTTATCACTGGGTCAGTATACTCAAAGGGACAACTTTAGACTCTATTTAGCCCTAAAAGATTCAGAGTACTACCTTAAGGGCACATATTACTACTCTAAGGTGCTTATGCATCCTTAAGGGGGTAAATAAGGTACAGCCCCAATGCATACTGAGCCAGAGATAAGCTGTTGTCCCCCTAGAGCTACAGTTGTTTTATAAATGTTAAGCAAATGCAAATTGCATGAAACTGTATATCCATGGTACTTCCAAAGGAATGCTGATGGGATAGTGCGACTGTTTGCTCTGAAAACAAATGCAACTCATCCATACATAAGAAATATACCTTTATGTAGAAAAGTGGACTGGCAAATTTAATAAAATACATGATGTAAGGTTTATAGTTCAAATCTAGTTTTATCCAGCTGTGTGTGTGTTTTTAGAAGATGGGCAGGGAGATGGTTATTTGAAGCTTAGGTTTCTCTCAGAGGGAAGATTTTAGACCCGTAATTTTGGTTAGCTTCAAAGTAGTAAAGTTCCTGCAGAGAGAAAAAAGTTCTAAGCAATATGTTGCTAGGCAGCTGACGTTGTGTAATCTTAAGCCTTTGCCTAGGACGCTTACAGAAACATGGTGAGTGAGTGAGTGTATGTGTGTGTGTGTGTGTGTGTGTGTGTGTGTGTCTGTTTGTGAATACATATTGAAAAGAAAAATTGCATCCTGGTTGGCAAGGATATGCAATGCCTTAAAGGATTACTTCACCCAAAAATGAACCTTCTGTCATTATTTACTCACCCCTGTGTTGTTTTAAACCTCTCAGGTTTTGTGTGTGTGTGTGTGTGTGTGTGTGTTTATGAAAAACAATTATTTAAAATCATAGTATACTAATATTCATAATATTTCATAATATCACTCTTTTTACTGTATTTTTGAGCACATAAATACAGCTTTGGTGAGCAGAAGATACTTCATTTAAAAGATTTACAAATCATGTATCAAACTATTGACAAGCTGTATCTTTTAAGTCTTCTGAAGTCTTTTGATAATTTAGTGATGTTTAAGTCATTATTTACTGATGATCTGGTGTAATTGAGTCAGTGAGTGAAATTCAATCACCGGATCAGAGTAAAAGATTTGCAGTTAAATTCAGACTGGTATATTTATGATGTTTATTATTATTATTATTATTATTATATGGAAAAGAGTGTCCAGGATATTCTTCAAAAATCCTCCTTTTGTGTTCCATGGCAGAAAGACAGTTACATGGATTTGGATGTTGGATGTAATGAACTTAAAATAATAAACAAATTGTAATATTTAGGTTTAATTTACCTTAAAGTTCCAATTTATGGGGATGTACAACATAAACAAATCAGATAGCACTTCAGTCATACACATGTCAAAGCCTCATTATAATTCCTCATAACTATAAACTTATTGATGCTTTCCCATAGTTTTCTGGAATCGATATTAGAGGACAGAAGACTGCAGTAGCTCAAAAAAATAAAAATAAAATATAGGAAAGAAATCAAATAAAATATAAAATTGAAAACAGCAAGTCATGGAAAGAAGCCCAGGAGTTCACTTAGGATCCAACTGTCATTTAGTGCTCCTGAGAAACTGTAAAACAACTGCACATTTTTATTTATTTTTTTAAATAGCTTTTTGGTAAAACGTTAGGATTCAGATCGAATACTCAATCTACCAATTTGCTGTACTTATTCAGATCTGAGATGTGCAGTTAAGGTTTTCAGGATTTCTACAGCAACATCAACAACTACACAACCAAAGAGCACAGGAGGAGAAAGAGAAATAGAAAAAAGGCTTAAAGAAACCTCTAAACAGTGCTGTATTGAATGGAGGTAGAAGTGCAGTATGCGGCCACCGTCACTTTGCTCAGGATCGATCGGACTTGTACTGTATATGTTGTAAATTGCACAGGACTATTTTCTAAATCAATATGTCTGTATCTAAGCGCACAGGGCCAAGCCATTAGTATGTGTACAAAGAGTGTGTAAAGAACATGCAGAAACAGGCTAAAGCAGTTGAATCCACAGAGGTTAACACTGTAGGGCTAATAACAAGTTCTGATTTATGACTGGAGCTAAACAGAGAGAAAGATAGACAAGCAGTAAAAGTTTATACTAGATATAAATCTGCTAAACTAACTCTCAGCAGATTTCAATCAGGCCACCAATGCATTCAGTTTGAGTTTAAATAACAATAAAATAAGTTAAAGTGGTGGTTGCATCACATAAGCATTTTCATTATAGACAGCATTTGATAAGACAGAAATGTGGGTAATGAATCATAAATATGTTTATATTGAATATTTAGAAATAATGTGCATTTTAAATGCTTTAAATTGGCTAAAAGCCTATTGTTGGAGCATCCTAGCATATATAGGGGCCTGAAAGCTAAGTGACACAGACTTAAAGCCACATTTTTGGACTCTAATTTAGATTTCCTGGGGAAAGAAGTGCTTAATATACAGTAGAACTGTCAAAAATACATGGGTTATAGTTTCTGTTAATGGAAACACACTTAGTAAAAGTGATTTATACTGAAGTTGTTGCTTTAATTCTGTTTGCAGTACAATTTTAGATGATGTCGCTCCACTGAGGACAAAACACCAAAAGTCACTCCCTGAGCCATGGATGAACAGTACCACTCAGACACTGAAACAGGCCTGTAGGAGGGCCGAGAGGAAATGGAAAAAGGACAAACTTCAGATCTCTTACGAGATGCTTAAGGACACCCTTTTTAAGTATCAGAATGCGGTGAGAGTGGCCAAATCAGACTGTTTTTCTAATTTAATAGACAAGAATTATAATAATCCAAGATTACTTTTTAATATTATTAATGCTGTACTAAAGCCTGTTGTATGTACCTACCCGACAGTGTCAGTAGCTATGTGTGAGCGGTTCTGCCAGTTTTTTATAGATAAGATTTCTGGAATTAGACATAACATCAAACAGGCTGTTGGTGACCCTGCGGGTCAGTTAAAATATGGGTGTGCTTAGTCAGTGTAACGCTGAGTCAGAGACGTTGTGATCCATAAGCAGCTTTATTTCAATAATCCACAGAGTAAACAGAAACAGGTCAATCAGGGGCGTAAGATGCCACGTAGACAAATCAGAATCATAAACCTTGACAGAGCGTAGAATCAGGGCTGGCGGCTGGCAGGCAGAGGCGAGAGAACAAGGCAGACCTTTCCTCAGGACCGTACCCTTCCCAATCGACCAGATACTGTAGAACTCGACCCCGGCGACGTGAATTCAGGATTTCGTGTACCTGATAGGCCTCCTGGCCATCGATGATGAGGGGAGGCGCTCTCTGGTCACCAGCCTCCTCTAGGTTCTCCGATCCTCTCGGTCCACCAGCGGGCTTGAGCAAGGAGACATGAAAAGTGGGTGAGATACGATAATGAGATGGGAGAGATAGTCTAAATGATACTGGGGTGATTTGACGGAGGATTTTGAAAGGACCCACGTACCTGGGACTAAGTTTCTTGGATGGTAGCCTTAGGCGAAGATCCCGTGTGGACAGCCAAACCCATTGTCCGGGCTGGTAATTGGGATGAGCTCTGCGGTGTCGATTGGCTTGAGTTCTGGTCCGACGAACTGCTCGGAGGAGGTGAACATGAGCGCTGTTCCAGGTCTCCTCACAGCGTCTCAGCCAAGCATCCACTGCAGGTAATTCGGATGGTTCGCCAGACCATGGGAAGAGAGGAGGTTGGAACCCTAGGATGCACTGGAAGGGAGTCATGCCAGTGGAAGGTTTTTGAAGGGAATTTTGTGCATACTCGGCCCAGAGCAGGAAGCGGCTCCAATCATTTTGATTCAGATTGCAGTAGGAGCGGAGGAAACGGGAGAGCTCTTGGTTCAGGCGTTCGACCTGTCCGTTGGATTGTGGGTGGTACCCTGATGTGAGACTGACATTGATGCCCAACTGTTTGCAGAATGCCGACCATACCCTGGAGGTAAATTGGGGACCCCTATCGGAGACAATGTCCTCCGGGAGGCCATAGAACCGGAACACATTCTCACAAAGTGCCTCTGCTGTTTCGAAGGCTGTTGGGAGTTTGGGTAATGGAATGAAGCGGCAGGCTTTGGAGAAGCGGTCGATCACGGATAGGATTGTGGTTTTACCCTGTGAGAGAGGCAGATCAGTCACGAAGTCGATGGCTATGTGGGACCAAGGACGTTGAGGAATGGGTAATGGTTGAAGAAGGCCAGCGGGTAATTGACGGGAGGATTTGTTAGTATTGCAAGTGATACAGTTTTTAATGAAATTGATGGTGTCTGCTTGCATTGAGGGCCACCAGAAGCGGTTAGATAGGAGCTGGATGGTGGCGGTTATACCGGGGTGTCCTGAGCTTGGAGTAGAGTGGACCTGATGTAGTACACGTTGTCTCATTGTTTGAGGGACGAATGTGCGATTCTGGGGAGTCTCAGGAGGTGGAGGTTCGATGCGTTGGGCCTCACTGATCTCAGTCATAATGTCCCATTGGATGGGTCCAAGAATGATTGTGGTAGGAATGATGGGTTCGTGGTCTGGAGTTTGGTGGTTGGTTTCGTAAAGACGAGAGAGAGCATCTGCTTTGGTATTCTGGGAACCCGGACGATAGGTGACTTGAAAATTAAATCTTGTGAAGAAGAGCGACCACCTGGCCTGTCTGTGATTTAGGCGTTTGGCTGACCGGAGGTATTCCAGGTTGCGGTGATCCGTAAGGACTGTGAAGGTGTGTTTAGCCCCCTCTAGCCAGTGCCTCCATTCTTCGAATGCTGCTTTCATCGCTAGGAGCTCGCGATCTCCAACATCATAATTCCTCTCGGCTGCATTTAGTTTTCGAGAATAAAAGGCACATGGGTATAATTTAGGGGGATCTCCCTGACGTTGTGAGAGTACAGCCCCGAGACCTGAACTTGAAGCGTCTACTTCCACAATGAACTCCTGCTCTGGATCAGGATGATGTAAGATGGGCGCGGTGGTGAATCTATCTTTGAGGGCCTGGAAGGCGTTGAGGGCGGCGGAGGACCAGTGGAGACGCTGAGAGCCCTTCTTCACCATAGAAGTCATGGGTGCTGCGATGGAGCTGAAGTCGCGGATGAACCTTCTATAGAAGTTGGCGAAACCCAGGAAGCGTTGAAGTTCTTTGAGAGTCTGGGGTAGGGGCCAGTTGACTACTGCGCGAACCTTCCCCTCCTCCATGGCTACTCCTCCAGCGCTGATTATATAACCCAGGAAGGAGATAGTCTGTTTGTGGAACTCGCATTTCTCCAGTTTCGCATACAGTTGGTGCTGGATTAGGCGTTGGAGGACGGCTTTGACCTGTTTTACATGTTCTGTATACGTTTCAGAGTAGATGAGGATATCGTCTATGTAGACTATGACCCAACGATTCAACATATCCCTGAATATGTCATTCACAAAGGCTTGAAATACTGAAGGACTGTTGGAAAGGCCGAACGGCATGACCCGGTATTCGTAGTGCCCAGTGGTGGTTGAAAAGGCCGTCTTCCACTCATCCCCTTCACGAATTCGGATCAGGTTGTAAGCACTTCGGAGGTCCAACTTTGTGAAGTACCTTGCTCGGCGTAGTTGCTCTAGAGCCGCTGGGACGAGTGGCAAGGGATATCGGTACTTCACCGTAACGTCGTTGAGACCGCGGTAATCTATACAAGGGCGGAGTCCTCCGTCCTTCTTCTTCACGAAGAAGAATCCTGCAGAAGCTGGTGAGGTTGAAGGTCGAATGAATCCCTTGGCTAATTCCTCTTCGATATACTCCTTCATGGCTGTGGCTTCGGGTTGAGATAACGGGAATATACGGCCCTTGGGTGGTTGAGCGCCTGGCATCAGCTCAATGGTGCAATCGCCTGGTCGGTTAGGAGGTAGTTGTGCAGCCTTGGTTTTACTGAAAGCCTCCTGGAGATCGTCATACTCTTGAGGCAGTTGAGAGGCCGATGGGGAAGTATGAGTGATTGTGGGTCGGGTGCAGGATTGGAGACAATGTTTCTTGCAATAATCTGACCATTGTGATATCTGTTTCGTGGACCAGGTGATGATTGGGTTGTGTTTTTCCAGCCAGGGCAGTCCCAAGATGATGGGGTTATGAGGAGATTGGAAGCTGTAGAGGTGGATCTTTTCAGAATGGAGAGCCCCGACGGTGAGTTCTAACTCCTCAGTGATGGTTTGGATGCGGCCGGAGCCCAGCGGTCGTCCATCTAGGGCTGCCACTGCCAAGTGAGAAGTACACGGGATACAAGGGATGTTATGAGTCTCCATGAAAGTGGTATCAATAAAATTTCCCGCAGCTCCAGAATCAATCAAAGCCCTCACCTCGATGTTCACTCCCTTAACATATACCCTGACTGGTATTTCTAACATAGAAGGAGAGTTTGAGGGATAACTCACCGCAGCTGGATGTAGCGACGGTCGAGTGGGGCATAAAGTCCGTAGATGTCCAGCCAAGCCACAGTATAAACACAGGTTGTGTTGTCGCCTGCGTGACCTTTCCTCCTCGCTTAATCGGGTAACTCCGATCTGCATGGGTTCCGGATCCGGATTAGAATTGTTGACCGGGGTGAATGGGAAGCTGCGGTAACGTGGCCAACGTGCCCGAATCAGATTGTCTGCCTTGATGGACAGATCGATGAGTTGTTCGAGGGTTTTGCCTTCGTCTCGGCAGGCTAGTTCGGTCTGCAGCTCAGCATCCAGTCCCTTCCTGAAGTGCAGGCGTAACGGGTCGTCTGGCCAGCCAGTTTGTGCAGCTAGGGTGCGGAATGAGAGGGCATAATCTGCGGCCGATCTTCCTCCTTGACGGAGTGCGATAAGCTGTTCACCAACCTCTTTTCCTCCCGCGGGGTGGTCGAAAACCTCTCTGAATCGGAGTAGAAATGCTGAATAGGTGGTGTAAAGTGATCGATCACCGTTCCAGATAGCTGTGGCCCACTCTAGTGCTCTCCCCGTGAGCAAAGAACACACAAACGAGATTCGGCTGTCCTCCGTGGGATATAACGAGGGCTGCTGGTTAACGAACATAGAACATTGTAATAGGAACCCCTTGCATCTGGCTGGTGAGCCATCGAACTTCTCTGGGAACGCCAAGCGCGGGCTTATTGAAGCGGGAGGTGTTACTACGGCGGCGGCCATTTGCTGAGGTTGAAGTGCGGCTGGAATGTTTCCCTCCGGGGCTTGCAGGCGGAGTGCTTGGAGGGTTCGGATCATCTCTTCGGTGAGAGAGGTGAGTCGATTCAGCTGCTGCTGATGTGCTGTCAGCGCCGCGGCTTGAGCGGATACTTCTGCCGTGATCTGGAAGAAAGCCGCTGGATCAATATCTGGCGAAGTCTTCTGTAACGCTGAGTCAGAGACGTTGTGATCCATAAGCAGCTTTATTTCAATAATCCACAGAGTAAACAGAAACAGGTCAATCAGGGGCGTAAGATGCCACGTAGACAAATCAGAATCATAAACCTTGACAGAGCGTAGAATCAGGGCTGGCGGCTGGCAGGCAGAGGCGAGAGAACAAGGCAGAGGTCGAGAAGGCAGGCGGCAGAGAATCAGAGTCCAATAATCAGTCCAGGTCATACACGGAAGATCCAACAGTGGGAAAACGCTCGGTAATGTCTGCATGGGCAAAACAAGACTTCGCGTTTGAGTGAACAGGGTGAGTTCCTTAAATAGGGGATGAAGATGAGCGACACCTGTGCAGATAATCAGCCCCAGGTACGGGGTGTATGGGAAATGTAGTTTGAAGGAGGTTAATACTCAGGTGACGGTTCCCTCTGGTGGTGATCGGAGAGAGCCACAGAGGCTGTGTTTGTGACAGTCAGTTTACACCTATTTCAATGTCTTTCTTAAAAGTCATTGTGAAGCAGCTCAAACCTACAGGTTCACCTTTAGATATAATCCCAGCGCGTTTAATTAAAAAAGTGTTTAATGTGATTGGTCCAACAATCTTAAATTTGATAAACAAATGTCTTAGTTAGGAGTCGTTCCTGAGTATCTGAAACATGCCTCGGTTCAACCCAGACTTAAGAGGCCTCATTTAGATTACTCTGATTTATCAAACTTCAGACCCATTTCTAATCTTCCATTTTTAACTAAAATTTTAGATAAAGTAGTTTTGTGTCAGCTCCAAAGCTTCCTGGCAGAGTACAATATTTTTGATATATTTCAATCAGGTTTCAGAAAATTTCATTCTACTCTTTTAAAAGTGCTCAATGACATCTTTCTAGACACTGACTCTCGAGATTCGGTAGTATTGGTACTCTTAGACTTAAGTGCTGCTTTTGACACAGTAGACCATAATGTTCTGCTGTCCTGTTTAGAACAGATAGTGGGGATCAGAGGTTCAGCCTTACACTGGTTTCAGTCTTACTTGACAAACAGGAGTTTTCCTGTCAATATTGGTAAATCTCGATCATCTTCTGTACCACTGACCTGTGGGATTCCTCAGGGCTCCACATTAGCTCCTATGTTGTTCTCGCTATACATGCTCCCTCTTGGTACTATCTTTGAAAAGTATGGCTTAAATTATCATTGTTATGCAGACGACACACAAATATATTTTCCTCTTAAACATAAAAATGGCGTAGAACAGATGGCCGCTTGCCTTTTGGATGTTAAAGCATGGATGTCTCTGAATTTTTTGAATGAGAGTAAAACATAGGTTATGATGTTTACCCCCTCTGATGTACATGGTACAGGAGATGTAAATCTTGGTGTCCTGGCACCTTATGTTAAGCCATGTGTGAAAAACCTGGGCATAGTGTTGGATAGTGCCCTAAAGCTTGATAGACAGGTCAATCAAGTTGTGAAGTCCAGTTTTTATTAGCTGCTAACCCTGGTAAAAATGAAGTCCTTTCTTTCATTTACAAATTTTGAAAGAGTAATACATGGTTTTATTACCACAAGGCTTGATTATTGCAATTCTCTTTATTTGGGGATTAGTCAGTCATCCATAAATCACCTTCAGATGGTTCAGAATGCTGCTGCCAGAGCCCTAACAGGAGTTTACAAACGGGAGCATATAACTCCTGATATCCAGTCACTCCATTGGCTACCTGTGCAGTATAGGATACATTTTAAAGTACTGTTATTAGTTTTTAAGTCGTTAAATGGGTTAGCACCATCCTACCTTTCTGATTTATTGTTGATCCATCAACCTACAAGAGCTCTTAGGTCTGCCAACTTGAGGCTCTTAGTGGCTCCTAGATCGAAGCTCAAGACTAGGGGAGATCGAGCCTTTTCCATAGCGGCACCAAGACTCTGGAACAGTTTGCCCATTGATATTAGAACTGCCCCTAATCTGTCCATTTTTAAAACTAAGTTAAAAACTTTTTTATTCGATCTTTCTTATACTATATGACGGGTGATGATGTTGTCCTGGTTTGATCTTGTGTTATTTATTTGTGATTTGTTGTTTTACTTTGTACAGCACATTGGTCAATGGTAGTTGTGTTTAATTGTGCTTTATAAATAAATTTAAATTTAAAATTAAAGTGTTTTATTGGTACAGCCCGCATGATTTAGTTTGCAAATATTCATTATTTTAACCACATGTCCTCTTAACAAACATCTGCTTCACTCACTCCCTCACTCTGTGTCTTCTTCTTCTTCCAATTTCATGCACTGTGACTTTAAGAGTTGTGTCATAACTATTCAAAGCTTACAGTATCGATTGTAAGTCAAGTACAAGTTTATAGGTTTAAATACACACAGTGAAAGTTGGAAAGCATCAGAAAATAAAGTTTATGACACATAAAAATGTAATATGTTAAAATCAAAAGAATGAAATGTATCAAAATAAGGCATCGATTATTTAAGCATACATATTACATCAGTCATACATACAAAACCATGTATTGCTGAAGTATTTTTATTACTGTCCTTTAGTAGTACTAAGACTCAAAAGCAGCATTGGTTTCAACAGCATTAATAACAGGCAAATCAAAGACCTGCTGTGCTACAAGAGAAAGAGAATAAGAGTCATACAGAAAGACTGAGACTTATGGATGTAAAGGATGAGACATTACAGAAACAAAAGCCTGCACTCCTGATTAATGCATCAAACATCTGGGCCAGGCTCTGAAAGGTTAACAGAACAAAGAACAAATGAATCAACTTCAGTTTCTTTTACACATTCATTCACATTTCATAAGTTAAATGAACTGTAACTATGCAAATGATGACAGACATAATTCTAGGAGAGAGAGGGAGAGAAGTTTCTTTTCACTCAACATTTCCAAATACTGTATGAAATTCGATCCTGACATCAAAAATCGATCTTGGTCCGAAGTGTTGCAAGGATGCATTAAATTGATCAAACGCAGCCTTGGTGAGTAAAAGAGACTTCTATTGTGCATTGCATACAGTTTTGCTACATGTCAGCTAGCAGTCATTAAAATAGCAGGTAACACTTTAGTATAGGGTCCAATTCACACTAATAACTAGTTTCTTATTAGCATGTCTATTATTAACATATTGGCTGTTTATTAGTGCTTATAAAGTACATATAATGCATGACATCCATAATCCTACCCAATACCCTAAACTTAACAACTACCTTATAAACTATTAATAAGAAGCAAATAAGGAGTTAATTGTGGCAAAAGTCATAGTTAATGGTTAGTTAATAGTGAGAATTGTACCCTAAAATAAAGTGTGACCAAATATCAGTTTGGAAATCTGATTAATATCTGCTAACATTTTATATTTGATGGTTCTCCAAACTGATATTGTACTGATTTTAAGTAACTTTGCAAGAATATATCTACTTATACTGCAAACCTTTACATTCTACTAATTCACTAATGAGTTAGATGACGTAATTGCAAAGCTATAGCTAGCAAAGAACTTAGCCTTGCTCATCTAAACACTGAAGTAAAGGACTCATTTACAGAGACAAGTGACAGTTACAAACTTATGAAACATATGACATTTATTAAAGGATAATAGGTTTTGTGGTGTTTAATTTAACCAACTATGATAGTTGTTAAAAAAAATGAGTCATATATAATTATAGAAAAATTATGTTTGATGTTAATGAGTGAAAATGTATTTAATGGTATTAATAAGGGGTTTGTAAATGGTTATAATTACCCATTTTACTCCAAGAATCCTTTCAGTTTAATAGCAGTAATTTGATTTGTATATTTGCCTCGATTGTTCTTGAAATTAGACAGAAAAGAAAATAACTTGAATTGCCCATTCTCATGCCTGACTACTCTAGCAACCAGCAATTTTATCTCAAGGGTAGATTTGACAAGCTTCTGCAATGATCATGATGCATATCATGACAATAAGAAATGATACAAATGACTAGTTGGAGAAGCTACAGTTATGGACGTAAAAACACCTAGCCTCTCACGTTTCAGATGGGTGCAATAGCAGGTTTGGGGAAAGAGATGATGAAAACATAGGAGCTTTAATTAGAAAGAACAGAGAGGATGAAATGAGAAAATGACCCATTTGGATGAATCACAGTTTAAGCCTAAGACACAAATCAAGCGTAATTACAGCCACAGGTATAGTATCGCAGAGACCAACAGCATCTACAACCATTTGCCACTTCATATTAACTCCTGAAGAGAAAAAAGCATTTGATTATATATTGAGGTATCCATAGTAGTGTTGAAGGCTGGGACTTGCAAATAGTGTCATTGCACACAGAGATATTGATTAATGACTAACATTTAGCACAATACACAAGCATAGCAAGGTCAGTAAATCAGCATCTGATCTGGAGCTCCAAGCTGGCGCTACAGAGCATGAATACTTTATACAGTTAAATTGAGACAATCCTTTTAGATTTAATGAATGAGTATAAATGTTTAATGCCCTTTATTTTTTTGTTTCAGCCCAAAGACATGAATTATTAATGTTACTCAGGAGCATAATCAACTTTTAAGCTGTCACTTGGAAGTGCTCTTGATGCAGAGGATAAAAGGTGGAGTTTTAGGGATCTGTGACTGGAGGCCTGTAATGTGAAGAGCTTTAGGGATGTGCTGCTGGTCTGCAAAGACATCTATAATACCCTATCTGTTAATATTCCCATTCGTTTTAATAGCAGTTGCTCGATCTTTCCACATGGATTCTCACTTCAGGACACGATTCAGTCATCTAAGCCATAGCCGCAGGAAAAAAACATCATGATTGGCTAATGGCACCACAACAACATGAGCTGTGGCATCAAAGTCAGCAGACGGGGGGGAAAAAAAATAAGTTTGCAGTTTTATTTCATCATCTGAAACATGCTGTAACTAATTCCAAAGCGGCAAGCTCACGAAACATGCGCAAAATACACACATTTGGATTCATGCCGAATGAGAGATGATCCTGAGCCCAAGAATATTTATATAACGCATTTCCCACTCAACAGTAGTTTCAGTTTTGTTTTAAATACATTTATTTAGGCTTGTTGTTTATAATAAATGATGTTTATGTCACTATAATTTTTAACTTGTGTCATGCTAATACTTTATAGTCTAGTTCTGATAAATGTAACAGATTTGTTGTGAAGTGAGAGGAACTTTGATACATATTAATGGTGTTTATAATGTTTGTAAATGTTTTTCTTTATGTTCTGGCATTTAACACATATATTTTTAACATTTTTCACATTTTTAATTTCACATTTTTCCAGAAAATATGTTGCAAATAAGTTGTAAATAATACAAAGATTATGATTATGTAAAAGAAAATTCTTACGTTTTTCAACTTCAGGATTTCATGTTTAATTCAATGTTACATGCTGTGTCTTTGTAGATTTTTTTTTTTCATTTATTAGTCATTTCTAAGTGAAAACTGTTTCTGCACCACATTCTTTTAAGTGTATAATATGATGAAATATATTGTTAGTTGAGCATAATTCTAAATGTTTTATTGCGTCAAAATTCTAAGAGTCATTCTGAATGGCTGTCATGGGTGTAATGGGTTTTTCTTTTCTTTTTTTCTTTTTTTTTTTGGCAGAAGAGTAGTGCAGTTAAAATATCTACCGAAAATAAGAATGGCTGGAAATAACTTGGGTGTAAATAAATTAAGTGATAACACCGGAAAGCAAGTCAAAGAAAAAATAATGTACAGTAATTAATCTTTGAGCAAAAACTTCAATGAGTGAAAAAAAAAACATTTACTATTTACACAGAAATATAGAAAAATGACAATACCAATGTTAATGAGACAAAACTAGAGAAATTTAAGACACACACATTCAATAGTCTGTACTGAGAAGGACCATGTGGAGCTATAAAAGTGTTGACAGAGGTGTGTTAAATTTCTTGTCCGGGGGGTTAAAAACAGAGGAGAGAGATAATAGCGGTTGGAAAGATATGAGCATGCTCAAATGAAATTAATTTAGAATGTGAAAAGAGGTAAAAGAGAAATAATAATAAAAAGAAAACCACTACACAATGTCAGAGAAAAAGAGAACTAAGAAAACTGTCTGTACAAGAGCAAAGTAACTCTGAATTTAAAAGAAACTAACATTGTTGAGATGATAGATATACATATATACTGAGAATAATCAAGCCTCATTTCAAAAAACTGGTTTGCAAAGTTCACCTTTGTTTCATAAATCATGAATCTGAATCAGAAAAGTGCCCTGGACAACACCCGACTGGAAAATCTTAGAGGAGACTGTTCATGTGAGTTTTTGTTTTGGATATAAATCTATTTAACACATTTTTGGCTTAAATAATAGTTGGAAATTGCTCAATACTGCTGAAGTAAGATTTGTTTATGTGAAATATGTCTCCAGCTGTTTCTTCATTTTTGTAATATTTAGCAGATATAGCATTCAGAAGTCATTAACATGCGGTTATCATTTCTCTTTTATCTAGGTGCCATATGTTATATAATATCATGATCCTGGGAGCTGTGAACCAATGAAGACCAGATGTGCTCATGAAAAGCCTGACGTAAAAAATGCTAACATTATTTACTGAGTGAGTACATCTTCAAAACTTCAAAAACAGATAAACACTTGAGTACATAGAAATCATAGTTTTGAACAGCAACAGAATAAAACAACATAACATCTTTTGAAAATGGAAGCAGTGCTTGCCTGAGCAAAACATGATGTAAAGCTGTTTTACCATCCACCGGTAAATACATAAATAAATAAATACCATGTGATTGGAGGTCTCATTAGAGTCTGCTGCAGTGCTGAACAAGTTACATGCTAAAAAAGATAGGGTTTGTTCAAATGAGTCTGAGTAATAGTAATGCATGCCTTGGAAAGAACAAACCATCAGCTGCAATGCATTCTGGGAAAACATTCAGCCTTCTCGACATGAATTATATGAGATTTATTATTATTGAGGCAGAGGCAAGCAAGAACATTTTTCTTATTTTAGTTCTGGTGGAAACCTAAGCTATTATGCATTGCCCAGGGCACTTCTCTGGTGAGTACACACGCACCCCTTTTACAAATATATATTTCATTTCCTAATTTTATTTTGTTTTGGACTTTTCCTGTAGCGTTGTAGCTTAATTCCTTTAGTTTACTTTTGTTTCCCAAGGCCACGGCAGTACAACATTCAATTATTAAATCAGCCGGCGCGAACTTCCCTAACACACTCCAGCACCACACCACTTATCTACATCTATGTTGCCATGACATTATTTATAATTTTGTACATTTAAAATTAGGCTATAGTTACTCTTTGTTTTAGTTTTTCTAATTCCATTTCCATAAAGATATTAGATATATCTTATTTTATGTTTCACAGGATTGGAACGATGTAGGGTATCAGACCCGAATCAGATGCTTAAAGATTCGATTGAGAGCATGGTTGAAACACGAGGAGCTGAATTCCACAGAAGGGCTCAAGACACAGGATGTACATAAATCAAATTGTTAATCAATGGGATTCAACTTATAATTTCATATAGAATACGCTTCGTTATTTATACAACATAACATTAATATTAAGACTTATTAAGAGGCTATTTGTAAAAAAAAAAAAAAAAAAAAACGAATGCACATCAACATATCTGCGGGGCTCTGAATGCGAACTCTTTTTGTGGACGCGTTCTTCGCGAAACAATGTGCAGAAACACGGCAGCTAAATTCTAAAATTCCAAATGTATTGTCGAATACATTAGGCCAAAATGTAAGAGAAAGATTACTAATATAGCACTTCCTGTGATGAATCCTTGCTTGTTGTATTCCTCAAAGGTAAGTCAAATTGAATAAAAGCGTCTGCTAATAAATGTGTCTATGTAAATTTCAAGGTATTGTTTAGAACAAGAGTTTTAAAAAGCCATCTGGAGAGGTGTGTACTTGAGCACAATGGCTGAATGCAGTATGAGGGTGTATCTTTGCTGGATGTTGTACAGTAAGTATGTGGGTGTGTGGTGGTGGGATATAATGAGCAGTGTGAGTTCAGGGCCCAAAACCCGCCGTAAGGTATGAAGCTCCACGGAACAGAGCCTGCTGTGAGCGCTGAGCTCTCTAATGAAGAAGACACTATACCTTATGTAACTGTACCTGTGTGTGTATTTTTTTGTTGTTGTAGAGGTTAGGTAGTGAGGTAATGAGGGCTAATAATGTTTGGTACCTGTGTGCCATAATGGTCATTTCACCCGGTGAAGAGCCTAGTAATGTGTTTTAAAAGAATCTCACAGAAGTCTAAATTGTACACACATCACTGGGGCTGCACAACTATGACAAAAATAATTGTTGATTATTCCCTTGAAATTTAAATTGCCATTATTAATTACAATTATCACAGTTTACACAGAATAATGTTTATACCATTGTTTGAAGCAAATGCATGGCATGATTTTATATGAAAATAAGCTGAAAACACTCTAACTGAAAAATGTGTATTGCGTTACAATAGTATTAAGCAACAAAAACGCCAACTACACATTGGATTAGTTTCTTCTTTATATAAAAAATCTAAAAAATAAAAATATGCATGGTATTATAATTTTATATTAAAATGATGGGAAAACCCTTAAGATAGCATGTAGAAAGAAAAAAAAACACATCTTAACCATGCAGAATAACATAAGTGGACTTTGAATAATTAATTGCCACTTTTTTGGCATCCATAATTGCAATCACAATTAGAAATTCTAATAATTGTGCAGCCCTAATACACAGTAATGGGCAGGTCAGAGGGCACTGCTTGACACCAGCAAAATATGAAGTAGCACATGGGTCCCAAGTAGTTTTGCAACCCAACCAGGTCCGGCGCCATGGTGGGGTGTGAGGGGGCGTCACCTACTCACTTGGACTATTCCACCCCCTTACTCAAGATGAGTGTAAAAACAGATTTTATGAAATATAATGGTTTATTTAAAAAAAAAAAATACAGTTCCCAAATGCATAGGCTTTCATATGATGCTACTTTAGCAACAATTTAGGACAGTCCGTTTCACTAAGTGGCATTAATCGCTCTAACAGCACTAAGCCAGTATGATTAAAAAAATAATAATAAAGCTAAAGGTTTGATGAAATAATTATTTTATGTTTAATAGAGGGCTAGATGGTCGTAATTAGTTGATTATTTCACTGTATTGTTAGTGTTTGTTGCTGTTCAAGTTGTTCTAACTTAAAATTATGCATCTGTTAAATGATTGCAATGAATGTGTTATGCCAGGGAATCGGTTGTGTTTCATTGTAAAGCAGACTCAATTAGTATTTCTGGTGGTTGTGGTGGTATCACTTGTCTTTATTTGTGGTAAAACTGTGCCTAAGAAATATTATTTCCTGGATGTCAGATTTCCAAATTTGTTGCCTATGTGATTTTGTTTTATTCAATTCTCTGCCACCAGTATTCGCTACCTTTTAGTAGGCTAGGGTCATTCACTCAGAATGCATTTTTCATCCCACTGCAGTACTTTTCCATTGTATTTCAAAGTAAATGTGCTATGGCCATCTTTAAATTTGTGTTTGTATGATGTGCTCTCATCTCTTTATAGCAGCTTTTCGCAGATAATACATTACTCTAAAACTCGACGCTCAAATTCAAAGAAATTCAGCTTCTAAAAACGTGTCTCTAGACTTCGCACTTAAAAAAAAAAACTTCCACTGACCTGTCTCATGATCAAAACACTCTCTGTGTGAACCCCGTAATCTAATAATAGTGGCAGGTTTGTTTACAATCCGACAAATATGTGAATGGGACACTTTTTTTTTTTACATCATCACCTCCTTTCGTTACCTAAGCTGCGACGGTGCCAGCTAGACATAACATTGTAGTTAATGTAATAGCTAATAAGAAATAATAATGAACCATACTGTTGCATCCTTTGCTAATCTTGGTTAATGATAATTTCTATACATAGTAATACATTTTAACATTTTAACCTGTATAAATTAATATGGGTTACTGTACTGTGAACAAACATAAACTAACTATGAATAAGAGAATATTTAATTTATCTTAATTTTTACCTTCAATTTTACTGTAAATAGGGCAACACTCACTCTTAAAGAATTGCAACTTTATTGGTTAAGAAAAAACTTGAAATTCTGGCCATAGTCAAGTCCTCCTTCAGATTTCAAGAACAACACTGACACATACTGCTTTTATGCAGTCTTTAAATCAGCAACAGGCGTGCTACTCTTTTAATTTTGGTAGTGGCCTCCTATAAAAATAAAAATAATAATAAAAAATAAAAATAAAGAGAGATAGAGAGAGCAAAAGCTTACATTTTACCCCATTGTAAAGCATCACACCAACCATATGACATGCAATATATATATATATATATATATATATATATATATATATATTGTTGGTTGGGTTAACTGAACTTTATTATTTGCATCTGTTGTCAGAAGACCTGTGGCTTAATAACTAATAATTGATCGAGTATGTGCACTTTTTCCTGAAGTGTTATTTTCAGACAGGACACTATTGATGTACAAGACAGAACAAATGATTGTTTTAACAGGGTGACAAGACATGAAACACTTAAGGGGCAGTGCAATGGGGTACTGAAACAGGAATTAGCAGCCTGAAGAAAATAGATATGAATCTGAGCACACAAAGGGATGGGTCTGGGGACAGATAAATAAAAGTAAGTACAGACAAACCATACAGATATTATGAAAAAAAAAAAAAAAAATCTATATATATATATATATATATATATATATATATATATATATATATATATATATATATATAGACTTAAATATGACATATATATGTGTTGTAGTTGACATAGAATAGAAACACACAGGAAGCATAAATATTTTGTGACGCAAATCTCTTGCTATTTTGCCATCCATAAAGAGTAGCTCACAAAAGAGCACTTAATGCATCTAACTAGCTCTAAAAGGCAGCAGGAGGGTTTTACAATACTTTTTTAACTTCCATCCTGAGGGTCCTTTGGAAACAGCTGACACACAGCGTTCAGCTACCACAACATTTAAGGAGCTCTTGATGAAGGGAGTTAAGATGTGTGAGTTCAGCTCAAGGGTTGAGCTCTGCTGTGACACAGGAACAGCACATTGAACAGAACGTGACAAATGTTCCATCAGCTCAAGCCATCATTTTTGCTATAACAACTGGACCACTCATTCTCGATTCATACATATCCTCTCTCTCTGAGGACAGCTTCACTTTACCCTGCTCCAAATCCAGTCCTAATCCTGCTTTATGAACAGGGTTTTAACATCGACATAACGGGATCCTCTTACAAACAAGTGGTAAACCCAAATGCTGTCTTATTAACGCACAGTCACATACACACACTTTAACTCATTTGTGAGATTCAGAGTGGCGGCATTTATAATTACACAAATTAAAAATTATTCCAAACAAAGTGCACTAACTAGCCCAGGCAATCGTTTGTGCTGATGAAATTGATGAACAGATGAGGGTGTTTATATTACATGGATCATCTGGGCTTAGCACTGATTTGAGATCAAGACAAGCAAGCTGTGCAGGTTGCAGAGATTCATGAAGCCTAGCAGTTTGTAATTAGCCATTGGAGGGAAGCGTAGTGCATGACATCAGTCAATAATGATGTGTGCTGCCTTAATGAATAATAACCCGCCTGTGATCTGCATGACTACATTTCATCTGTGGAACATTTTTGAAGAATGATTATTTTGAAGAATGTTTTTGTCCATATAATGAGGTCCAAAACAACACTGATTTTCACTTTTTTACAAAATTGTCTGATTTACTTATTTTACAGATATTAATGACATTTATTTATTTTATTAAGTATATGTTTTGCTCAGAAGTGGTGTATTCATTTATGCTGAGTACTGTATATATACAACACTTTTCAAAAGTTTAGACCCTGAAGACTGGAGTAAAAGCTCCTGAAAATTCACATTTTCCATCACAGGAATAATTTACATATTTAAAATATATTCAAGCAGATTTTTAATTTTTTTTTTTTTACAATATTAGTATTTTTTACATTTTATTTTCTTTTTTTTTATCAAATAAATGCAGTATGTTGAACAAAAGAGATTCTTAACTCCACCTTAAATGGCATTCATAAAGAGAGCTTAATTTATGTGCACTCTGAGCAAGGGCCCTCTGTGAACAGACTCTTTAGTTCACCACAGTGTGTGGGCTGATACCTAGAAGTTTGATCCATATGAGCCATAAACTACTATCAGTGGGCCCCTGAGCAAGGTACTTATCCTGCAGTTGCTCCAGGGGGAATGTTCCTGTAGTAAGTTAACTGTAATGTGCTTTGGATAAAAGTGTGTTAAATTATTGCTGGCTTACTAGGGGCTACAACTCTGTGCTCAACAGGTTGCTAGTGGATGTCAGTCTGATTTCACAGCTACACTCAATAGCATGTGCCACTGTTAATACTAACCTCTACAATTTGTTGTCATGGAAGACTAAATATGTCTATGTAAGGGTCAATTTAGCTCAAAGGGAATCATTTAAGATTTGAAAGGGAGTTTGGACAGAATCACTAGCTGCGTTTACATGGACACTAGTAATCCGATCGTAATAGGACTAGAAGCACAATCAGAATAAAAAAGTCACATGTAAACACATCGATCGGATTGAATTGGCCAGATCCGACTAAAATGTTGATCGGATTGTAAGGGGTGGATAATCCCTTTTGTAATCCGAGCGAGAGAACATGTAAACACTTGATCGGATTGAAAACCAAAAAGGGAAAGTACTGCGCATGCGCAGTAGCGTAATGACGTATGACGCGCGGAACAGTTTTTTTTTTTTTTTTTAAGTAACGTTAAGCATGTTCATGTGCTGGTCGTCGCCTAATTAGGACCCGAAGCAGATAAATATCACATGTGCTTTTTAAAACAGTATGCAACAGCATGGGGAAACTCATAGGGTGTGCGCATGTCAGTGTGCGCATGTCAAAAGAGTAAATCTGATCAGAAGCTTGTGACATGTAAACACGCATATCAACCCGATCACTTTATTCAGTGTTCATGTAAACACTACGTTCGTTTTCATCAATCAGAATGAATTCAATCTGATGGAAGCAAAAAGTGTCCATGTAAACGCACCTACTGTTTTTCGGCCGTATAACATCAACTCTGCAATGGATATTATTATACAAAATATAGTAAATCACTATTAATTAGCACAGTAACAAGATCGTCAGTTTAAGACATTAACTTATAAGCACGAAAAACAACATAATTCTCTTTTTAATATGAATAACACATAAGCACACACACTCACACATTCACACAACATGCAGGAAGATAGAAGATTAGGAAAAAATGAGTTTAAATGGATGAAAATATGAAATCCCAAGTTTACAGCAATAAATGAAATTGCACAGACATGTACAACCATCAGTCACTTAAACAACCCTCGCATTGAGTTCCTCAATGAGGTTAAAATTATATTAGATACAGTACACCAGTGCAGCTAAGAGTCTGGAGGTAAGTTTCTTGCATTACCTGTGTAAAGGGGTTCCCTTTGTTTTCATTGAAAAGAGGGTTCAGTAGTCACTGAATTGATGTCTTGGGAAGCCCATGGTTGGGCGTTGTCTGAAGAAAAAAATATTGGAATTGCCAATAATTGTTCTTTTGTTCTAATGTTGAAAGCTGTTCAAGCTGCTAGTTAGTGGACTTGCTTCTGACTTATGGTAGGAATTAATTTACAACATCCTGTTGTCTTGAGTTTTTTGTGGAATTCGGCTCCTTATGTTTCAACCATGCTTCCCTTCGAAATCTTTAATTTGTCTTGTTCAGGTCTGATACTCTACATCTGTGACGACACTGCTTTTATATACTCAGTTTCTGAAAAGGGAGATGAAGGGGTCTTTAGCGGGGACAATGGTGTACTTTGCTTCACACAGATGCACTGTTGTAATGGGTTGGTTCAACAGTGCAGACAGTAGCCATGCACAGAGAGCCGAAAGTGAGAGATGAGCTTCACTGTCACTCTCTGTAAACCAGAGCAGCTGGAATCAGACCATCTGACAGCACTGCCAGCAGGAAGGATGGAGAGTTGGCTTTAGAAAAAACCCAGTGCACTCATCAAGAGGCCTCTCTCATGTGGTTTAAGTAAACAAATGACCTTTTTCTTATTTTTCTCTTCAACCAAAACTAGATGTGTGAAAAATACTATAGTCTGTCAGTTGCCTGAACCACTGATCAGCTAATTAGTCTTAACCCTCTGGGGACGGAAAAAAGGCATACTTTTACAAATGTGTAGTTATCTCAAAAACTATTAATGCTAGAGAGATGCGTTTTTTTTTTTTTCGTCTCCGTCTTCCTCAGATTCTGCTGAAAACAGCGGTGTTCAGTTTGTATATTAAACACTTCCCTTATTGCGCAATACCACTGCGTAAACAGGCCAATGAAAACGATTGTGTTAGGCAGATTCAACACGCAACAGCCAATGGAAAAATTGCCGCTGGGAGGAGTCTTTTTCTAACCCAATCAGAGGAAGGTTATGTCTTCTAGCCATTCAGAGGACTCTGTAGCTCTGCTGTAGCCTTACAAAAGCCGGCTGGACTATAGTAAAAGACATGTAATCAATAATCGTTCAGAGAATCATCATCAGGGTGGAGAATGCAGCAAGCGATCGGAGTGTTACAGAGAGCGATAGGAGTATTATTGAGCATTGTTAGCGAGCACAAAGAGATAAATTCGAGAGAGATACAGCATTATTACAGAATTGTTTTATCAAAATGGCAAGCAGTAAAAGATTTACGGCAGAACAAGCTCTGGAACAATTACTGGAAAGGCCTGGAGAGGCCTTTCTTTGCTCACTGGCATGCCTAGGACTGTTTTTAAAAAAAGTTAATTATTTAATTGTTCTTTACACATTTGATTAAACAATAACACATTTCTGTCAAGCAAAGAGTTTGAAAAAATACATTTTCTTTGTTCAAAAACTGTTCTATATTGTGTGTTTTTCAGTAATAAATGACAAAAATCTAATTTTTTGTTTTTGAAATTCTCTAGTTTATTGTAAAATTTTTCACTCATACTTCCTTTATATAAACATATTGCATGCATGCTTATGGTAGCTTAGGGTCTTCTGAATCCATAGATACCAAACACAGGGTGTTTCATCTCCTTTACATATGATTTATAAGCCCAAATATAAAAATAGAGAAAACAGACCAAAAAGGGCTTATTCCCAAAAAAAAAAAAAAAAGCCTAGGACTGTTTGTAAATAAAGTTAATTATTTAATTGTTCTTTACACATTTGATTGAACATTAACCCATTGCTGTCAAGCAAAGAGTTTGAAAAATATATTTTTGGGTCAAAAACTTTTAACTATTGTTGTGTGAGGTAGGATTTTCAGTAATAAATGACAAAAATCTAATTTTCTTCTTTGAAATTCTCTAGTTTATTGTACAATTATTCACTCATACTTCCTTTATAGACATATTGCAAGCATGCTTATGGTAGCTTAGGGTCTTCTGAATCCATTGATACCAAAAACATGGTGGTCCATCCTCATTACATATGGTTTATAAGCCGAAATGCAAAAATAGAGAAAACGGACCAAAAAGGGCTTAGTCCCCGAAGGGTTAAGGAAGCCATGTGCAATTAGGCTGATTTCAGGTTTGCATGACTGTTGTATCTTGTGATCAAAACAGCTGGACAGAGCTCACAGGAGTGATGCAAAACAGTTTTCACAAGTGGAACTATTGAAAACTTGAAATGTTTATTTAAATATGCTCATGGCAACAAGCTCAAAAAAAAGTATTTGCTAAACAATGGCCAAAGATGTGCTTTAAAGTGTATGATGCAACTTTTTAGGAGGGTTTTACAATGCAGCGGATTAATAGCCAATGCAGAGCATGCCATTAAAGTACCAATGCTACAAATATCAAAACAATCCACAGAACAAAGAAATTCATACAGGTTTGGAATAACATGAAGGAGAGTACATGATGACCGAATTTCTTTTTTTTTTAAGTGGAAAAACACCTCGAATGTTGGTGCAGTATTAGACACTAAATGACAAAACAACAAAAAGAAGAGGCTGACATGACTGGAAATTGAGGCCTGAAAATGTGAAACGTGAAATGAGCAAGAAAATTGCACAATGAAATAAAATATCCCGTGGAGTTCAAGGAGGTTTTGAGCTGTTGAGATTGGAGAATGGGAGTGTGTGTTCATGTGTGTCTCAGCGATGATGGTCAGTAGATGGTGTTCTGGATGCGGTGCCACACTTTAATTGGATGCACTGCCAGATGATAGGGTCAAAGACAGAGGACGCCCATGTGTGACAACAGGAAAGCAGACCTGTGGCAGCACAGCTCTCAACACAGAAAAAACCCAACTTGTTATTGTCTGACAGGAAGAGAGAGAGAGAGCATGGCACTTTTCAAGCCACAAGTCTGAGTGTTTAATAAGCCTATTCACACTTGGCCTAAAAGGGGTTTAATTAAATTAAATTAAATTAAATATTATTGTACAGCGCTTTGCGCATTATATATCACCTCAAAGCAGCTGCAAAGAATACTGCCTCACAATGAGCAAGCTGAAGGCAACAGCAGAAAAGAAAAACCTCCCTAAGATGTTTATGTAGATTAGGAAGAATCCCCGAGAGAAACAAAGTATTCAAATATGCAGAAATGTGGATTTGAACATGTATTACAGACATTGAATTTTAAAAAATAATTGACAAGTAAATTGACTTTTTTTCATTGTTAATTTATGTTCCTTAAAAATAAATCAGCAAAACAAAACAATCCCTACAATTAACCTACAATAACCAACACTTTTTAACCTAGAATAATAAGAGTATTAGGTTCAGTGAAACATGAACTTCATCTGTATCATTTTTTTTTTTTCAACACTGATAATAATAAGAAATGTTTCATGAGCAGCAAATCAGCTTATTATAATGATTTCTGAAGGATCATGTGACATTGAAGGCTGGAGTAATGATGCTGAAAATTCAGCTTTACCATCAAAGGGATACATGTTAAACTATATTAAAATAATAACATTAATCACAATATCACAATTTTACTTTATTTTTTTAATCAAATAAATATTGGAGAGCATTAAAGTCGTAAAAAAAAAAGAACGGTATCTGGAAACTTCCTAACCGATAATAAACCAGGTGACCAGTGTACTGATGCAGTGGACGGATATGATCATTGTTTTAGAATCTGGTTTTCTTGCTGCTATGTCCTGAACAAGTGCCATTATATTTATGGAAACACTGTGGCATCCAGCCAAAAGTACATTACAATAATCAAGTTTTGATGTTATGAATGTAGAGTATGAACTCAAATATATGCGCCTTGAACCATATACAAGGTGGTGGCATAATGACTTAAGAATTAGACCTTGACCAAGACATCAAACATCAGTGTGGCTGAACAAATGCATAATAAAATCATGCTCTTGTGTTTGTATGTTGTTGCTACGCTTAAAAGGCCAAGCTCATTTGAACACATCTGAAATGGTGCGTAAGCATATGAAACAGTCCAAAGCAATGCTGTGCTGACATGTCTCTGAACTCATCGTGATCAAAGAGTCACTGCGCATCTACAGGAAAACAGAACCTAATGAAACCACTCGGTTCACTCCAAAACAGGAGATATGAAAGCCAGAGGAACAGCAACATGTTTATGAATGTACTCAACATTCAATAAAGCAATAAAAGAATTATCAAGAGCAATCTGTTTAGTTTCTTCAGTGTCTGTCTGCTTAATTACAAAAACTGCACTTCAACAAACCTTAAAGAAACAATAAAACAATAAAAAATGTTCTCCATAATGTTCCTCGCATTGATTTTGGATACACATGAAATCAAATCATTCCAGCTTGCATTATGTTTGAAAGTTGATTTAAAGAAAACAGCTAAGTGCATTTTCAACAACCTACCTTAAGTGCATTAATAGTAAGAAGTTCGGAAGGAGCAAAAATACTTTTCCAATCTGAGATATGAATTGGAAGAAAACTCCTCTGAGACTATGGGAAATAATGTCATACTGAATCAATGGAAAAGTGCTTTATATTTTCAATCTCAGACCAATCCTCTACTAACAGCATATTGCAGTTATTCAGCAATAAATGTGACGCCAAACCACTTACCTGCCCATAAACTGCTTTTAGTTCCACTATAGCTTGTTTCACAAAATACAGCTAACCTTGCAGTGTGAAAGCAGCTGATAAAGAAACTTTTTCAAAAACTGTACTTGATTAAAAACTTGTCTGAGGCTTGTATTCAACATTGTTTAATAATATACTGTCTGAATGCTCATGAATCCTTGGTAATAGTTTTCTAAGTGCCATCTCTAAGAGGATTGAAAAGGGAAGTAATTGGCATCACTGGGTAGATACACTCACCGTTGTGATTTTATATCAAATACATCATGTTTTATATGGGTAGAAATCAGTTATACAATCTGAAAACTAGGTCTGAATTGGCATTCTGCATGTAAACACACATATTCGGTCACGGGGGTCTCTGAAAGAGCAGTCGAATGCGGTACATGCCTGACAGGGGCTGCTTTATTGTTGTATTGAACAATTTGTCTTCAAACAAAACATATAAAGTAATAACAGCCGTATGATGGAGGAAAACAATACCAACGGGTGGATTCGGAGGCCAAGTGTGTGTTCTTGTGTGTGTTTTTTCATCAGCATGCTCCTACTATTAAGGCCTAAGGTGGAAACCCACTTATGACAGAGTACAGTAATAACATCTGCAGCAGCCAAATACTATTAAGGGTTTGTGTGTGTGTAATAACAACACACAAGTCATTGAAATCCCTCATGTTTTGGTGCTTGACAGTTATGCCCTCTATCAGAGGGCTGTTCCACCGACAGCATAAATATAATACAACATTAAATCATGTGAAAATATTAAAGAAATGAATTCATTTGTGGGCTCCGTTTTTATATGCACAAAGAACACCTGCCCACCCTGCCGTCTCTCTGACTGCACTATATAAACTCTGAGGATGATTTGGCCATTTTATCAGGGGATGAGGTGAAATTAGTGTTTGCAAGCATTGCACTTTCACAGTGATTGGTGGCATCTGCTGCCCTGTTACTAACAAACATAGACCATTTCCTCTATACAAAATTCATTTCCCTGGATCATTAGTGCGCGCACACACACACACACACACACTTTTGGATTGATGCAAACCTTGACTAGCAATTATTCACCCCATTTGAGCCTGGAAAGCTTGTTTACATCCAGGTAATAGTTGTGTGCCAGTAAATGTAAGTGAACCCTTTAGACTTACCTTGATGTTTGCATACATTTGACAAACAATTTGACCTGAACTTAGTTGCAAGCACAAAAACAGCTTAACCCTACAAAGCCTGACATATTATGAGATATTGGTCGTGATATTGCGAGAATATAGAGAACATATTCAAGGAGTAAAAAAAAAGGCACAAACTGAGCAAAAATATTTGGTGCAGTTTCTGATAATTATATGGCCAAAATTAAGATGAAATTTTGATAACTTGTAACGTTAATCGTTAAGATCTTCATAGCAGTATAGCAGACAACATATTCATGCAAATATCAATTGTCACTCTCTCCCAATGATAATATGTCTTAGTAAAATGATCAAAGATCTGTTTTGATTGTGGAGGGCAAATATATAATGTATTATAATATAATACAACAATGACTGAGAGATGTTTAAATAAAGTAAAAAAATACTGTATGGAAAATCAAGTAAACTTAAGTTGCTTCAGTCCAGTAAGTATTTATTTTAAAAATATTTTGAACAAATACATTTAGAATGTATTTATTTTTACATTTACTTGATAAAAAGGGTTAGGTTAGGTTTTCTGTAATATTTTGAGGCCTTAGACATTTGCATATCAAATAACAGTAGGCTTTTGTCACACACTCTGTGAGAGGAAACGAGGAGACGCTGGAGATAACATGAACAAACGTATTTAATAATTCAATCGGGAACATGCAACACATACGTAGCACATGGGGTGGACATTCAAGATATGACAAACACAGACTGAACAGAATGGAGCTAAATAAACGGTGCAGGGAATCAACAAATAATCAAACTCAACGAGGACAGGAAATGACCAAATAAGGGAACACTACAAATCTAAAAAGGGGCAAAATAGGTCCATAATCCTGACAACTTTAGGGTTCAATTCACCAAGTAATCTACTTATTTATTTTCTTCTTGAAGGGGTCATATGATGAGATTTCAATTTTTCAGTTTTCTTTGGAGTGTTACAAGCTCTTGGTAAATGAAAAAGAAGAAGAAAGTTTAAATCAAAGTTAAGACTCTGCCACGCCCCCCTTGAATGGTTCGTTCTAACACGCCCCCACATGTCTAGGTCACTATGTGGCAATATTTGCATAATGCTGCCTAAATTGTTACATAAAGAAAGAAGGTTTGGTTTCAGTAACCGCAGTTAGTGTTGAAGCAGCCATGTCAGGGAGAAGCTGTGTGTAGGCGAAAGCAAAAGCACTTTATTTGGCCTTTCGAGAGTAGATGCATTAAGGAATCTTTAAGATTACTAATAACAGAACAGCAATGCATTTTATGGATGGCCGTTTGGTGAACCTAGGAGAATAGGTAATTCTGATTTTGCTACGTCAATCTGGTGCTTCTGAATCATCTACTGGAAGTATATTTTGTCAAGTATTTGCTATCGAGTATTGAATGTTCAAATGTAGAGTTTTGTGTGTCGTGTCTGTGTCTGCAAGCACACGTGTGTATGTGTGTGTGTGTGTGTGAGAGAGAGAGAGAGAGAGAGAGAGAGAGAGACTGTCTAACGTGACTGTTCCCCTTTCCATCTTGAATTGAAGGTAAAACTAAGGACATTATTAACTCTCTTTACATTTATTTTTAAAGCTTGCGATTTTGGAAAGGGACATTACATTTCTGATGAGTGCTTGTGGTGTTCGGCCAATCAAAGCAGACTGCGCTTGTCGGAAGGAGGGACTTTGTAGAAAACGTCTAGTTTGAGAGAGGCAGGGCATAGAGGACCTACAATAATGTACAGCATTTGAAAAATAATGTGTTTTTTGAACATTAAAGCATGTCAACATATTGTTACACCAAATACACATCATATGATCCCTTTAATCTTTAAAATAAAAAACATACACATCCCTTCCCCTTGGCAATGGCATCTCTTTTCTGATGGCCTGTGCAGAGGCATGAGGCTGGGACAGACTCTCCTCTCCAGCAACTTGTCATTCACAGGAGATCATAGCAATTAGCAAACGACCCAAAGACCACCCCACATTATATATCATACTGTAGCCGTTTTCAGTCAAATATTCATCACAATAGAAAAAGATCAAATTATAATTTCGTGCTCATTTGAAACAACCAACAAACACTGAAACAACACTGTGTAAAGATTCACAGTCTAAACTGGAGGCATGTGAATCTCTACACTAATGATTCCTCCAAAAGATATTCTGCGTCAGAGGTCAGCAAAGTCCTGTAGTCCAAATAATAAGGCGAAATGGAGGTTTTGGTATGAGATACCCTACTCTATAAATAAAGACACTCACTCATTTTGAATTTGGTATTCGCAGGAAGCTTCATCTAAGATCTCAGAGCATCTAAGAACTTTTGACTTGCTTACAACTGCCTATCATCAGCCAACAGTAAGAAAAATAAAAAGAGAAAGTTCGGTACTGTTCAGTTCAGCCTCTCAACAAGAGTCCTGCAAAGATGTCTACACTTAATTTGGGTGATGTAACAAGACAGATACCCAAGGAACATGAGGATATTGACAAAAGCTGCTTTAGCTGAAGAAAATACATCTTCTGGAGCGGTCCAAACAGAGTTCAGATGTGGACCTGATTGAGATGCTTTGGCTTCACCTCGAGAGATTAAGTCACCTGACAATCCCCGAATATTGCTGAACTTTTATGTGAACAGAAATGCTGCAAAATGGACTGTTTGTGCAGATCTCTTCCAAAAGAAAGATTTGGACCAACCAACCAGGCATGAAATACAAGGGTTCACATACAGTACTCTTCCAATCACTTTTCCAGTGCATTCAATAAAAACAAGAAAATGTATAATTGTAACATTTCTGCCTAAATTGCTAATAAAAATTGACATTTTATTAACAATATAGGCAGAAATTCATGATACATCCAAATCTTCACATCCTTTTTCTTGGAGCTATACTTTCCAATGCCGTCCACACTGAAAACAAGCAATGCACCGTGATCAAACTAGAATACATTTGTTTTATTGTTCCAACAAGCTGTTTTCTTTCTTTGTATAATGTTAAGCACAGTTCAGAATGGACTGGAAATTAAATGTGTTCCTCTTCAGGAAATCGAGCTGCGTCGAATGCTATGGAGAAAGCGTTCGACGAAGCGTCTTGGTTCCCTATAGTAACCATGGCTACATGCATAACCTTTTACGTTCCTCTTCAGGAACTCGAGCAGCGTTGAACGCTATGGGGAAACCTAGCGTTTGACGCAGCTCGAGTTCCTGAAGAGGAGCACATTTGTTTTCCAGTCATTTCTGAACTGTGCTTAACAGCGTCACATTCCCTTGAGGAACCATGGTTACATGCAGAACCTGAGAAGTTTCTCACAAAGCTTCCTACTGTATAGTAACAGAATAATTTAATGTTGTGACAACAGTGAAAACACTTAAAGCTTCAGAGGTGAGAAACATGACTTTCATCATCCTTTGCATTCGGCAGCTCCTTGAACAGAATACTAAAAACACAGTTTTTTTTTTAAACATCTAATCACATTTGCTTTAACTCCTCAAGTATGTAAATTCAACATTTAGAATAATCTAATCGCATCGGGTTGTTTACTTCATGATTCAAATTGAATTAAGTACCTACCACATCTTGACACCTGTGCGCCTGTCCGGAGAAGCTGAATTGTTTTTGCAATTAAAATTAGCCAAAGACAGTCTGACATTTTTAGTGTCCGGTGTCCAGGGTGTTCAGTGTTCTGATCGAGCACTTGCTGGTTGCTGAGGATGAGGAAGGTCATGCATCTCACCTCTCAGGCTCTTGTTGCAGCATACTCCTACAAATGCTTTTTGGGAAAGCTATAACTTTGTTTTATAGAACTTTGTGAACTGTGTTTATCTTTATACTCTGCAAATAACATACTGCAATAAAACTAAAAGAGCATCCTATGTTTTGTCAGTGCATTGCTTGCTCAATGTAGAGGGGTTGTAAAGCACTGAAAATGAACAGTTGCAAGAAAAGGTGTGTGAATTTACCGCAGATTTCTGCATAAATTGTTCATTAAATTTGATCTGCTTCAAAAAGACAGATGAGTACAGTCTGGAAAAAGTACAATACGGTCCAAAAGTTTGAAGTGGGAAAATTTCACTTAAAAGTTTTGTGTCTGAAAGTCTACATTTATTGATCAAAATCCAGTCAAACTGTAATACTGTGAAATATTACTTTTTTCTATTTACATATATTTAAAAGTTAGTTTTTCAAAAAGTTTGCAGCATTACTTATTCCTCATTAATCAGTCATTACTCCAGTCTTCAGTGTCACATGATTATTCACAAATCATTCTAATATGCTGATTTGCTGATCAAGAAACATTTCTTACTATTATTATTGATGAAAACAGTTGCTGCTTAATATTGGTACATTTTAAATGTTAATAAGATATAATAAAAGCTAAGATTACCACTGGAGCACAAATGTCCCTACAAATACTTTCTGATATCTCTCTACCTGATATCCTTTTCTGTCCTTCGTAAATACTTCATAGGGAGCAGATGCTTAGCTTTGGTTGTAGCCAAACACAAAGGGTGAATTTACTGAACACTAAAATCATTTGTGTGTGTGTGTGCAGATAGTGTTTAAAAGAATAGCATTTATCTGGAATAGAGATCTTATCTCTGGAAAAAAAACATTATAAATGTATTTATTTTTACTTTTGATCACCTTAATGTGTCCTACACACACACACATATATATATATATATACATATATAAAATCTTACTGACCTTTACTGTGTACTTAGTGTAATGCATGTGAAAGTATTTCCTTGCAGAACAAACTGCATTATTCCTTTTTAAAAAACAACTCCACTTCAACAATATTGTGTTATGAACCAATCTCAAAGAACCTTTTCAACTGGGATGAGGTCAGGACAATCATCAAAATACTCTGAAAGGTGTAGTTTATTCTGATGAAGCTTGCACTTTCCACTGGTCATTTTTTCCCCCTCATCAATCCACCGTGCTGCCTTCCTATTGAACACAAAAAGAGTCAAAATTTCACATTTTTAAAAGAAACATTTTTGACTTGCGTGTTTTAAAAGATCTGTACCCAGGTCATCCTTAACTTTTGATCTATTATGTTATTTTTCAGTTGTTCTTTCATACACTAGCAATGGGTGGAAAAAATAAGTCCTGGCTATTAGCGTGAAAATAGTGGCCTTTATTTATACACCTATTTCTTAGCACTGATTGCTGTGATTAATAAGCATAGATGACAAATGCTAAGCTAATTTATTTGGACACTGGATGGCTTGGCTGTATCAATCAAAGGAGCTGCATTAAGTCACTCTCTCGCATGACTCACCTCCTAGCGAAAGTCCCAACAGGATGCTGGCCTCTGCTAGCAGGTAAATGAGCGCAGAGAAAAGACAAGGTGTGTGGGAGTCAGAGTCAAGGAAGGTTTTCCACACAGTTTACTTCCAGCACACTGATGTCAACACATACGCCTCTAGAGACAAAAGATGGGCCTTTTTCTTTCTTTTTAACTCTTCTCCCACAGTCACTTTGTATCTTTAACTTTCCACTCCATCCTTCTCTCTTCTTTCATTCACCAGCCTTCTCATTTAGTGGTTTCTTCAGTGGACACTATAATTGACTGGACAGGCAGACCGAACTGCGTCCAGTTGGCAAGGGATTGCAGTAATGTATGGGAGAGAAAGCGATCCATTAGAGAGCTAATAGCATGTAAAGACATCAATGATAGAGAACGCAGGGGGAGGTATGTCCTTGGCTAGCAGAAAGTGAGAGGGAGGATTGTGAATCAAAGCTAAGATTACCCCAAAATGATTGAATTTTGTGCATGTACGTGTAGTGGATGTTTATCAAAAGCTGGCGAGCAACTGGAAAAACCACTGAAGCACAAATATCACTATAAGACATTCTGATATTCCTCTATCCTTCTCTATCCTTTGTTAAAGTGGTCATATGATACGATTAAAATTTTTCCTTTCTCTTTGGAGTGTTGCAAGCACTTGTTGTACAAATAAGATCTGTAAAGTTGCAAAGACTAAAGTCTCAAATCCAAAATATTCTTTCAACCACGCCCTCCTAAAACACCTCGTTTTAACATGCCCCCACGTGTCCACGTCATGTTGTGGGAAGAATTGCATAACAACACCCAAATGTTCACACAATGGAAAAGGCGCAACTTTTGTTCCTGTGGTTGCAGCCGCCATGTCGTGGAGTCGCGGTGTATTTTTTATTGTGAAAGCAAAACTAATTTGTTCTGCCTTCCAAAAGAGGACACAACTCGGCACACTCTTGAGGTATTTGGCTAATCACAACACACTGGATAGCTGGCCAATCAGTGCACACCTCACTTTTCAGAACGATGACTTTTGTAAAAATCGACGTGTTTCAGAAAGGCGGCGTGAGCAACAATAATGTACAGTATGTGGAAAATAATGTTTTTTTTTTTTTTTTTTTTTTTACCTTAAACTGCATAAACTTTGCATTATATTAAAAAACACAAAATAATGTTCTTTTCAGCAACGTTATATGACCCCTTTAATATTTTATGAAGAGCTGATGCTCAGTCATTTCTGTGTGCAGACATTTCAGCACAAAACCCCTTGTTTTATTGACTAACCTACTTTAATTGACATATAAATTTGGTGTTTAATTAGGATAACACTTGGTTAGACGATTGTCTATGTAAATTAGACTCCTTATTCAATACAATTCAAATTTTAAATGTTTTAAAGGAAGTCTGGTCTGCTCACCTGCTGCACTTATTTGGTCAAAAACACAGGAAAAAAAAGGAGGGGGGGGACACTTAAAATTGTGGAATACTGATACAATTTAATATATTTTAATATGGAATTTATTCCTGTGATGGCAAAGCTGAATTTTCAGCAGTCATTTATCCAGTATTCAGTGTCACATGATCCTTCAGAAGATGTTCTAATATACTGATTTGATGTTCAAGAAACATTTCACATTATCAGTAATGATCACCCCTTTTTTTTAGGATTCTTTATTGAATATAGAAGAACAGCCATTTTTGTAACATCACAAATGTCTTTACTGTCACTTTTGATGTATTTAATTCATCCTTAAAAATCTTAAAAATTAGAATTGTATATTGCATAAAAAGTGTATACTGCATTTAATTCACAAACCCCTGCTCTATTTGCCTAGTGCAATTAACGTTGCGCTTTTACCACCTGTGGAAAGCAGATGGCAAGTCTGTGTACATTTTCTAGTGATCGTTGCAAAAGCAATTCATCAAATGATGATCCAAATGATGAATAACAACATTATAATCAGTCATACATCTAGACAAATGCACTCTCTGCATGTTAAAGAACCCATTAAGGGTTTGGATTGCAGTGTTTGGCCTGCAAATTGCATTAAAACGTATTTGTGTTCGGTAACCTGATTTATAGGATTCCTTTGGTGAACCCAGCACTGAAATTCTAACAGCATATGCAAATAAAGGACAATATTCCCCCCAGATTTCTTTTTTGTCACTGGCTAGATTACTCACAAATCTAGAGGATTAGAAATTTAGTTAAAATTCTACTGATGTTCCTCATCTGCATATTTATATCAATCTGTTACAATCACAGGAACACCTTGTAATTAAATACATTATGTGAAAGACAAAGGTTTCGACTGAATAGGATTTGAATATCAGCACTGGCTTCAGTTCTAGATGCTTCTGTGCCATTAGACATTGACCTCACAGACATAGAACAACACTGTTTGTTTGGTGTCAGTGGCTCTGAATGTAAGCGGTATCACACAGCTGTAGGTGGCCGGTAAGAGACGAGACGGGTTAAGGCAGGGGTGTCAGTATGAAGGGTGGGTCTCGCTGTGAGACAGGGGCTAATGAGGTTTGATGCAAACAGGGGTCAGTTTAATGCACACTGCAGAGCGCTCTCTGTCCGTCCTTTAGTAAGGACACATGTCAACATGGAAACACACATGAGTGAAGGTGGGAATGCAAATCAGACAGATCAGTGAAGTAAATCTCTTGTGATGGGAAAATCCAGTCTGAGAGAAAGGGTAGGAAGATAGAGTCTGATGGGATGTGTTATTATATTTCACTGAAAAGAAAATACATATGTATGAGTTGTTTATGCTGAAATGAATGGCATAAATTAGCCATACAATTAAACTAAATTAGGGAGTGCAATACAATAAAGTGCTTAAAGACATATATTTATGTATGTGACCCTGGACTACAAAACCAGTTTTAAGTCACTTAAAGTATGGGTCAAAATTATTGATTTTTCTTTTATGCCAAAAATCATAAGCATATAAAGTAAAGCCCATGTTCAATGAAGATATTTTGTAAATGTATTACCGTAAATATATAAAAGTCTAATTTTTTATTAGTAATATGCATTGCTAAGAACTTCATTTGGACAACTTTAAAGGTGATTTTCTCAGAGTTTCGACTTTTTTGCACCCTCAGATTTCAGATATTCAAATAGTAAAAGAAGAAAAGAAAAAAAAAAACCTTAAAATAACATACATAAATTTCCACTAATAATATTATTATAATTCATTGATTATTAAAATTTGTTATAGTATAAATAACACATAAAATACACATTCAAAAAACAGTGACATTTAAATCATGGAATTATGAGCTTAATAATAATAATAATAAAAACATGCATACTCTTAAATTACATTCCCAGTCATACCCTGTGCATTTCACAGATGTTCAGGTTTGAGTCTGTCCTTCACTGGATTATATCAACTATCTCTTTGCTCTTTGCCCTCTTTCAATCTTTATGAATCCCTTCATCATCAGAGTCAGATAAACAAACAAGTCTAAGCTGTTCAGTGCCCACTCTTCTTCTCTCTCAGGTCCTGAGGTCACTCTCGCCTCAAAAAGGACAAATAAAATCCTAAAATAAGCATGCTTTACGGACATAAACACTAATATTGATTTGTCTTTTTCCTTCTATGCCCTCTTTTCTTTTTCTTCAAAGCTGTTTTGCCTCTTGCAAACAATTTATTTTCCTCCATTCTCTTTTTCACAAAATCTAAATTTTCCCAGCATAACATGTAATTCTGTCTCTCTTGAAAAAATGTGCAATGCTGCTGTGGTAAAACTGACGTTTCTGCATCCGTTTATCAAGAGTATAGAGTAAGTTGTAATATAGCTGACAGTTTTATTCAAAGTTACAATCACTACATTTCTTACAAGAACAACACCCTATGAAAGGACCTGGGCTTAAGTGCCTGGCACAAGATCTAGAAACAATTATAGATCTTAATTATGACTTTGTTTAATGGGCTGTTTTGCCATCATCCATTGACTGATGTGTGATTTGGGATTTGTACTCTCCATTCCACACAGACTCTCAGGAACTTGTGTGGCAGACGGTCGCTCCCCTGGTCTTTGTTCTGCTCTACCATCTAGTGGAGCGCCAAGGTAGAGCACACACAGCACACATCCTTCTGCATTGTCACACTCTTCAATCAATCCAGCGCCCAGCTGCAGCATCCTTACAGGACTGAAGAGGCCAAAGCTTTCACCATATCAGTGCAACATACAAAAATAAAGCGGTTTAACATATAAACTAATGACTTTGCATCTTCGAAAAGGCATTCGTTTATTTTAGATTTAACAGATTTACTTTTCACAAATAACTACAAAGAAACCAGCAATTAGCACACTGCATTAAATGTGAAAATTTTAAGTTGAAAGGCTGAAATTGTATTTTCTTGTAAAACACACCCCAATAATTTGTTTTATTCACAACTTTGAAAGGATTACACAGTTTTAATGAACTAATACATTTAGCCTGATGCCTATATGTAGTGAAAATTTAATTTAAAAAATAATAATAATTAATAAAAAATTATTCACATGGTTTACATATGGCTATCTACAATAACATGACATTAAAGCATATGAGAAACTAACTGGGTTTATTGATGATAAGCACACTATATAAACCTGGTTATTGCATATTTAAAACATTTAGTTTCGTTATAAACATTTTGTTTATTACTATTAGAGAAATGTTGGTATTTGTGTATTAAAAACACAGTATGCATCACATTAAGTTTCTTAAGTTTGTTCAAACTGTGTAATCCAAATGTATATAAACTTCATATGCAATTCAACTGCATTCATCAAAACACACATACGTACACAGTGCCCCCCATAAGTATTGGAACAGTAAAGATAAAATTGCTTTCTCTGTTGTGGAGTCAAGAAAATTGCGAATATGATTAAAATATGAATATGCGACAAAACTACAGAATGTCACATTTTATTACATTTATTCCTTTAGCTGACTTATTATTAGGTCTTTCGACACATACATGTTTTACCAAAAAAAAAAAGAACAGCACTTTTAGAGTTCATCCCACTTTTTGATGTGAGCACAAGTATTGGAACAGTTGAAGTTAAGGCAGATGTTAAAGATTGAAAGCTAATATTTAGTTGCAGTTCCCTTGCATGCAATCAGAGCAGCGAGTCTGCAGCACATAGACATCACCAGACTCTGGTCTTATGCTTTGAAATGCTTTTTTCCAGCCTTTAATGCAGCCAGTTCCAACTGTTGTGTGTTTTGGGGAGTTTCTGTCTTTAGTCTCCTCTTCAGCTGGTGAAATTTAAACCTGGTGAGATTTAAATCTGGAGATTGATTTGGGCAATCTAAGACTTTATATTTCTTCGCCCTGATAAAGTCCTTGACTGAACCGTCAGGTTGTTTTGGGTCATTGTCCTGATCTAATATGAAGTGCTTTCTAATGAGTTTGGTGGCATTTTCTTGAATATTTGAATACCCTTACAAATTCATTCTGCTACTTTCATGTCTTCATCCTGGTTTCTGTGTGTCATCATCGAATGCAAGACTTAGAATGCAGAAGCAATGTATATAACTGATAAGACACATTCCCTGCTTTTAATATCTGAAGAATGAATGCAACAGGACACAGCTAAACACTCAGAAAGACCTGTGAGGAAACTGTTCAAAGACTTATGCTCACATCAGATAGGGAGATGAAACATCTTTGAATCACCCAAAAATAAAATGTGACAATCTGTAGTTTTGTCTCATGTTCATCTTTTAATCATATTTACAGATTTCTTGACTCCACAGCAAACAGAACAATGTTGTCTTTACTGTTCCAATACTTATGGAGGGCAATGTATATATATATAGCACAAGAAGGCTAAATTAACTTCCACAATCGCCCACCAGAGGGCAATAGAAGAAGGGGAATCAGAATAAAGACAATTGTGTTCAGTGAACCAAACATTTTTTCTCTTATTCTCTTTTTAATAAGACTCTCGAAACCAGTGCTTCTCAGCTGGTGTATCAGGAGCCTAACTAGATCACATGTCTTTTCTGAGAGCAGGCAAAATCCCGATGTCAAATGTAAATAATAAAAGGAAACAAAATGTATATATATATATATATTCTTTTTTTTTAACATTAAAAGAAGAAAACGCATAACTTTTAAAGATGTTAAAGACTGTGCAGCCAATCAAACTCTACAGTATTTTGGCACAAATTAGGCAGATGCCAGTATAGACATGCTTCATGATGTTCCCTAAATATGGTTCACTTTCTGCGGGTATAAACATGGCTTGTGCCACAATGTGTTTTGTGCAGTGAATTATTGACTGCCAAGAGCACAAAATACAGATATTTTATATAGTTTTGTACGATAAACAAATCTGGTGATTGATGTCCAATATAAAACCTGTGTCCTGAAGCAAAACCAGTTGACAGCAACTGGCCTGAATCATCCCCTACCATCCAACATGAAAACAAATGACTGAGCTTGAGGGAACCTTTCTGTCTTCTCCCATCTGTGTCCCTGTCTAGCCCTTCCGCTTAGTAGTCCTCCATCTCTTACTGTTTCTCTCTCTCTTTCTGACTGTCACTGTGAGTTAGCATCTTCGTCTTCATCTGCCTCTTACTGTGTTTCATCCTGTCCCACTCTGTTTATGTCTCTATTCATAATCCATGTCTCTGTTCAACCACTTTTTGTTATATCTATGGATATGCCACATGAAACTATAATTTAGCTGTGATACCAAGAATCTGTCATTCATGTGTGTGCACTGTTTGAGGGTGTGTGTGATTTCTCTTGTTTAATTTACCTAAATCTGACAACCCCCTTTATCTGGGGAAATATGTCAATGTTCTTGTTTGGGAAAAATAATATTTTTAGAATTGAAATAATGTTTTCATTTTATTTAAAAAAAGCAAAGGTTTTCCTTAAGAGCCTTCAGAGTCACACATCCTTCAATAATCATTCTATTATTGTATTTGCTGCTCAATAATTTTTTTTTTTTTGTTGAGAATATTAGTTGCTTAATATTTTTGCGGTAATTATAATTTAAAGGATACTTGAACAGAAAGTTCAAAAGAACAGCATTTATTTGAAGTAAAACTATTTCGTAAAATTATAAATTGCTCTAATTGATAACTTTAAAGGAAATGTTCAAGGCTTTTTATCAATATATATATATTTTTTTAATTAATTTATTTATTTTGTCTATATTGGCTAGTCTTACCTTGTACCTCTATAGAGTGGATTACTTGTAATGTTTTGTCATTTTCAACAAACTTTCATTTTTGGGTGAACTATTCCTGAGTTAGTATTAATTTATTACCCCAAATTAGTATTGAATATGAAAAAAAATTGAAAGAAGTCTATGACATGACTTTATTAACATAAATAAATATACATGTGGGTGTGTTGTCTCTGAATGATAATAATGAATGATAATGAATGATAGTTCATTCACATGTTCACACTCGCTTGTCATGTTTGTCTTCATATTAGAGCTGATGTGTGTAATTGTTTCGATGTTAAAATACGTCCTCCTAACCCAGCTTAATGTGTAGAGACAACTATGAATAAGCTTTTTTTTTTTTATGCACAACTATAAGTCAGACATTCATAGGTTAATTTCCCCGAAGCATGTAAACACTGTTGTTTTCAAAACATTGTTATGTTTCCTTGAGTGGGCCAACAGAACAACTCTATGACAGATGAATGGAAACCTGTATGAATACAATCATTATTCTTCGGCTTATCAGTTCAGTTGGATGGCGCTAGTGAATAATACACTGCTGCTCCAAATTCCTTGAGGACAATGTGAGCCACACAACACAAAGTCGCCTAAAGATGGAAGAATGTCCTATTAGCCTGATAAAAGACTGCAAAGATTCAATGCAGTGCTACAAATCAAAACCATACAAAGTCTCTCAGGACACATGCCATTATTAGCCTTCAATCTGTGACTGATTAATCCAGGGTAGAGAAAGAATAGGTGTTCACACACAGGCTGACAAAAAAATAACGCTAAAATAGAAAAGACTGACCTTGATCTCCTATGCAGTACTTTTAATCTCTGTTATACAAAATTCCTTGTCTAAAGCTAGTGGTTTGTCTTGCCCGCTGTCCTCAGCAGGGAGTTCACACGAGAGGACAGATCAAGGCCTTAATTTACAACAGCAGTACTGCGAAGGCAAATGGGTAGGTAACTTACCTGTGTGGCAGAAGAAGAGGAGAGGAGCGGAGCGGAGGAGTCCCACATCAGCATTGTCCAGGTCCAGAGAGGTGTTGAAAAGGATATCAAGGAGGAGGACATTACCAGCATGGAAAAAGAGAGAGAGAGAAAAATGTACATTTACAATACTGTAATAATACTCTCTGATCCTTCAAAATGTATTCAAATACTAGAGTTAAAATATACTCTTGTTAAAGGATTTTTTTAAACTGGATTTGCTAAATATACAGAGCCCCTAAAGGCACATGGTGGTGGAAAAATACGAGGCAATGTACTAAAAGAGTGACATTGGAAGACCAAATTACAGTACACAGCTTATTATTAAAGCATAGCCTACTATATACAAACAAGCAGAATTTCCCCGGATATAAACGTAAAGTGCTAAATTGCACGCTAAGCATTTTCTCTCCCAGAAAACCGTAGCTTTCAGTACTTTACAGATCGCAGTCTTTGTAACGTGTTTTCAGCAATACATTTCTAACATGTATAATGTGTTAATATACAATTCTCTGAATTGCCTTTACACAGACTTCAAGCACTGACTGTATTTCTTTATATTTGAGTCCAAGTTCAAAATAAAACTGTATGAACTGCAAGTTTACTTATGTGCACAACTGTACATACATTAAGTATTTGGTCTGAAATTATAACATTCTAGAAGGGTGATTATTCAAAGCAAAACCCTAAAATTCAAAAAAAAATATATGATATTGATTAATATTTATAAAAATTATAAATAGTAATATGAAACAATATTTGACTAAATAAAATGTTCTAATGCTATCATTTTTAATTTTCATTTTATTTTAAATTGCATTTATTTGTATATCATTTATTTATTGTATATATTGCATTCATGCTACTATTGAAAACTTCAAGGTCAGTACATTTAAAAAAAAAAAAAATTAAGGATGCAAAGATTCAGCAAGGATACATTAAATTTATCAAAAGTGTAATTATAAATATATTTTGACCTTTTTATTATCAAAGAATCTGGTCTTTATATATATATATATATATATATATATATATATATATATATGTATATATATGTATACTGTACTTGATGAAAATTGGACATTTATCACCGCTTGAATGATGTTATTCAGTGCAGGATAAAAAGTGCCACAGAACCAGCAAGGTCAAAGCAAAGGTGGGTAAAAGTGTTTAAGATGATAGAATAGAATAATAGCACAAGTCTGCATTAAAAGATTGTAAAACATTACACCTAGAAGAAGTCATTTAGTGGCCACTAACATGCTTGACCCAAGGCCTTAATGGGCCATGTGCATTTTCTCCACACACTCTCACAGGAGGTTATCATGTTTGAAGAAGGTATATGCTCACACCTACTTAATTTTCTTTGAGCGATTACAGAAACATTGATTGAACACACACTCACCCACTAAAATCAATGGAGAGATGAGAGACAGACACACCTTCTAAATTCCTCATCCAGCTTTGATTTATACCCTCATCCTCACTTCCATCCATCAGCTCACTTCCAAACACTATGTGGTCATTGACACCCACAAGGTCCCTGTGCAGGCACCAGCTTAGTGCATACACACTCATTTGTGCTGACGTTCCTTCTGATCAACTGCCTCTTGGCCTGAAAGGCTGGTGAGAAATGATCACACACGGCATTGTATGATCAAAACCCTGCTGGTCTGATATTGTCATGTATAATAAACATGATCGGTCTCAGGAGGTCGGCCTCTTGTTCTACAGCTCATATTTGCTGTGATGTATAAAACATGACTAAACTGCACTGCTGCTAATCTGTGAAGAGCCATTTGTTCTGTGGTTGAGTTTAAAAGGTGAGTTTATAAAGGGCAGAAACTCAGAATTCTGATCAATTTCTGTCTAGAATTTTAAGTTCCTTATTTCCACTCAACTTCATCTTAGATCCCTAGGTGCAGCATTCAGTAAGTGTCTCTCCGTCTCGTTTTGTCAGAGCAAAATACCACAAGACCCTCAAAAGTCAGACAGCAGGGATTTAACCGTTCCTCTGAAGGCAGAAGACTGTTAAACTGCTTTCTAATGCATAAGAAACGGAAAATTCTCATGGGAGGAGAGGCCTGCCAACCAGGCTGCGCATGTGTGCCAGGAAGGAAGGGAAGAAGGGAAAGAGAAGAAGAAAGAATCAGGGAGAACAAGGTATTAGTGAGAATTTGAAGAAAATGTACATTTAGGAGATGTTCCATCTGCTCGGGCGTATGTGATGATGGACTGGCAAAGTTACTGGCAAAGCACTAAGCTAAAGTTAACTGATAAAGGTTTTTATTTTTTTTACATTTCAAATTTCACATTAAAGTTTGGTACTACAATATTTGATTCAGACTGCAAGCATAGCTTGTGTCTCTGAGTGTTTGATTTACCGTTCGTCTTGTTTTAATCAAACACAATGGCTAATCAAGGTCTTGGGGTTACTTGAAAATAACACGTGGGTGAGTAGAGTGATCAAAGTTCGGCTCGTTGGCAAACGCCTGCAAAAAGAAATGTTTCTCTACTGACAGCAAGATATACATATACTTGCCAAGAAATGTATTGTATTTCATTATTACACAGCCACTTTTGAATTGCTAATGATCTGCACCAGGATTTGATGCATTTTTTAGACAAACATAGAACCCCTTTTCTAAAATATTAAGACAGCTATAACTTCTCATGTATAGATATTGTCAGCCAAAGCAAATGATTGAAATATTATGTGGAACAGGGTTGTCACTATAAACGGGGGTTGATGATAATGAAATATTTAAAAACTGAAATATTATATCATATTAATAATTAGTGTTGGGCAAATTACTCTGAAAATGTAATCAAATTACTGATTACTCCTTTTAAAAGTAATCATGTTACTGTTCTGATTACTTTATTTCAAAAGCAATTAGTAATTAGTTACATTCCTTTTTTTCTCTATAAAATCCCAGCATCTCACAAATCTCTGTTATAACACAATAAATATATGCATAATGACTCTTTCATAATGTCTACAATTTGTGTGTTCTAATGAGAGGATTCATAAAGGCAAATTTCAGCACTGCATTGTTCAATGCTGCAAACACGTTTTATAGGCTAAATAGTTCATGTTGCTTTTTTGCAATAGATGAATAACAATTTCTTTTTTATATATTTTATGTTTAGATATTTATATTTTGCAAATATAAATCCACTTCATTTTCAGCGTTTATTTGCACATCTTCTCAGTTAACAATGGCTCTGTGTAGTAACAGCTGCTCTGTGTGAAATCACGCACCTCAGGGAATTTACCGCTGATTAGAGAACCGGCTTTACTGACAAGATGCGCATTAACGATCGTCCGATCATGATCAGAGCAGCCCTAGTCTCCAGAACATGGCGGCTGCAACAGCGAGAATAAAAATTGTGTCTTCTTTCTTAGCGTGAACATCTTCCCACATCATGGCATAGACATGTGGAGGCGTGTTAGAATGAGCCATTTTAGGAGGGGATAGTTAACTTTACTTTTATAAACTTTTATAAAAGAATATCTCTTTGGATTTGAGACTTAAGTCTTTGCAACTTTACAGATCTTCTTTATGCACCAAGAGCTTGTAACACTCCAAAGAGAAGGAAAAATGGAAATGGCATCATATGACCACTTTACTGCATTATTTTGCCATTACTTTATTTGAGGGGGCCCAATCATAATGAATTAACTGTTAATTACATACTTAGCTCATGATTTATTTTATACTTCCTATCAAATACACATGTACTAACTCAGTGAGTATTGAGCCTGATTAAGAGATGTGGTGTGGGTTTTCAAGAAGTCAGAGCGAAGGTACAAGATCATCGTGGCCTGCATATGGATGGAGAGTGAACTGTACTGACACCCAGCAAATGATCTGACCTTACCTGCATGTTTCTATTCAGGCCATTTCTTTTGGAATCATTCTACAAACATTCTTTGTGAGTTTTCAGTATTTATTTATTTAGCTGCATATACAGTAAGACACAGACTCACAGTAGGGTGAATTAAAAAGGAACGAGAACATCAAAAAACAGTAGACACTAACTTCACACACATGAAAGATTGGTGAAAACATGAGAACATGAAGAATCTAGAGCAAGAGTAGCAGTTTGTCTTTTTAATTTGTTCTTTTTCTGAACACAGTTTCCATCGGACAGCATACAGGAAAGAGGATTAGAAATCAGAGTGGAGTCTGTGTCTGAGTCACTCTTGAACTTCAGTTCAAAGCCACTCCGATCCACACCTTCAGTTTCACATGCCTGAGTCCTTCTAGGTCAGAGGACGAAATGAAAGATGATTTGATAAAGGAGCAGTGTGTGGATGAGATTCACTGTCTGATCATTATATGTTGGAAAACCCTTTTTCATTCAGATTGCCTGAGACGAAGACAGTAGAAGTTACAAGGAGAAGAGAGCAGAGTGTGAAATAGCTGCATTATTGATGTGTCAAGCATTTGTTTTTGTGCCACATCAAGACAGAGTCATTACAGCTATTCCCGCCCTGTCAAAATTACTAACCACACAAGATCCCCCACAAAACACACACACACACACACAGAAAGAAAGAGAGAGAGAGAGAGTAGTGTGACCTCTTTTAATCAGTAAAACCCTTGACTTTCTTCTTCTCTGGTGTCATTTATGGGTTAATCTCTCACACATACCTGCACTACACATCTGAAATGCACAAACATATGATTAGCATGTTTGCATTTGTTCCTTAACAAACCAGAGTGTGTTTGCAGACACACAGAGCGGGTGCACACAGCATCTGCCATGTACCATTTATCATTCTGTGTGTGAAAGTACAGTAATATCCTGTTCTGTTGTCACTAGGTGATGTAGGACTTTTTTTTTTGTTGTTTTTCTTTTTCTTTTTTCCTCTTCACAGGCACAGCTTGTGGTTTGTAAAGATTTAATGCATTCTGTTCACCACACATGCAGAGATTTGATATACTCAGATCTAACATTAAAGGGATAGTTCACCCAAAAACTTTTATTATGTTATTAATGACTCACCCTCATGTCGTTCCAAACCCGTAAGACCTCCGTTTATCTTCGGAACACAGTTTAAGATATTTTAGATTATGTCCGAGAGCTCTCAGTCCCTCCATTGAAGCTGTGTGTACGGTATACTGTCCATGTCCAGAAAGGTAAGAAAAACATCTTCAAAGTAGTCAATGTGGCATCAGAGGACCAGTTAGAATTTTTTGAAGCATCGAAAATACATTTTTGTCCAAAATTAGCAAAAAACTACGACTTAATTCAGCATTGTCTTCTCTTCCGTGTCTGTTGTGAGAGCGAGTTCAAAACAAAGCAGTTTGTGATATCCGGTTTTTGAACCAGTTCACCAAATCGAACTGAATCGTTTTAACCCCTTACTAGTCACCCCCCTTTTTTGGCATGGAGACAGAAATGTCATACCAAAAATAAAAAGGTTTCTGCTCATGATTCTTTCTGACTAGATACATAATCAACCTTTGTTCACAAAGCTGACACTTCAAAGTTTACTTGTTAAGTAATCAGAATAACACCGCACAAAAACACACTTTTAAAAACAGGCTGTTCGTGTATAAAAAAGTATGCAAATTGCTGTTATTCCCATGATGTCGGCAATCATTGTGAGTCATTCTGAGATGAGCATGTTAACATCTGTTAAACAGTTAATGATGCACACTGACGGATTGAAGGATTCTGAACAACACGAGCTTCATTATTTGTGTCAAACCAGAGGTGTTCAGTCGATGAGGAGAAACTTGCAGGAAGAAAAGTGATTTGGAGTTGGACAAATGTGGTCACTATGAAATGATGTTGTATGGCTGTATAATGGTTCTTAAAAATAATGGATGCATGAAGGTGAGCAAATAATGACAGTTTTCATTTTAGCACACACTTTACCTTTAAAGCAGCATTTTCGATTATTTATAGAAAACATATACTTTTTTCAAGTAAACAAAGACTCATACAAATGCAAACACACCACCCACACAGTGAAAGGTCAAATGCATAACCCATGGACACACAAAGCTGTGAACTACACAGATTGTTAGACCCCTCCTGAAAAATAAATAAATAAATGCTATTACTATTCTGAACAACAGACTTACTGAATAGTCTATATAGTCTTTTCCAGTCTGCTGCTTTCTTCATACAGGTCCATTAATTCAGACATCTACTTTGATGAGGTTGTGTACATCTCTCACAGTGCAAAGTTATATGGTGTACTTTTCAATGGATCAGTTCAAGTTATGAAGTGAATCGATGCAGCTGTTATCTTTGATGAATTGCTTGTGCTCCTTTACTGGAAGTCCCTTTTGGATCTGATGAATGCATCTAAATCCTGCCATAATGTGTAGATCACATACAGTATTTCTCCCACTGAAACTGTACAGGCCATAATTGAAGTTCAGAAAGAGCAGTTCAGTCTTCAAGCAATCTATAAAACAGATTGAAAATGCTCTGAAAACAACTCAAGGACTGCACACTTAGTGCAACACAACAAAGCGACATTGAACATTTGCATCAGAACTGTTTGCATCAACCAGTATGCACACTTTCATCCACCTGAAACACTCTCAGAAAAGTTAGCACAAAGAAATACATAATTTACTCATCCTGTTACACATTTCACAAGCATTAAGTACAACCATCACTACACTTTAGAAGATACATGGCCAATCCAAGATAAGACAATAGTAATTATAATAAAGCTAATAATAATAATTTAACTATTAAGCAAATAAATAAAGAATTTCATATCTTATATTTCTTCCCTGCATTAAATAAATTGTATTTGTGTTTCATTTAATTATATTAATTGCAGTACAGCTGATACAGTATAATTCTATAACATACAACACACACACACACACATATACTGTATATATATATATATATAAATATATATATATATATATATATATATATATATATATATATATATAAATAAATATATAATAATATATATATAATAATAAATAAATCTTCTTGTCACGCCAAAGCAAAATGCTTCGGGTGAATAGGCCTTAAGAGTCATTGTAAGTTAAAGCGAAGACTTTGAAAGTTCCTGGCTTTCACCCAAAGAACCTTGTCGTGAAAATCACAAAAGTATGCTGTGCATAATGGCTGTCTGATTTCAGACACAGGACAGGTCTCTTTCTAATTAAGCTGTTTGTTGTTCAGGCTTTGCCAGGAGGGACCGGCTTTGTTCGGTTGACATGCTATACACACGCTGGAATTAAGAACATCTTCTGCAAAACAGAGCAGCGAGCCACCGCCACATGAGGACACACACATCAGCAGCTGCAGCTGAAACCTTTAGCTAACTCAAACCAACAGTAGCCAGTGAGCACATTAAACATCCATAGCACTGAATTAAAGTGCATGCATAACTTTTAAAGTGCATGTGGATACCTACCTTACAATGATGACTCAAATTAATGTTTAATTCCAGCTGGAAAGACTCAAAAGACTTAGGGTTTGGCAACAATAAGCTCATTTAAAGATTGTCAGAAGCCAATAAGAGGTTTGAAAAATTATATTAAATGTGCAATACTTAGTATTATTGTTTTTTTTGTTTTTTACGTTTGTGTGATTGTGTCCTGTCAGCCTGGCTTCTAAAGAACAGGAATGAGCCACTGAGAGATGGCAGTAAGTTCACACTCACCATATTGCTGTCTAGCTGTGAACAAAACACCTCACACTCCATTTCCAATTTGTTCACAGTCTGTTAGGAGGCATTCCCAGAACAAACACACATAAATACAGACATACTGTCCTCCCACATGCCATCTCACATATGCACTGTACAAAACGGTATAACAGCCTTTTTTATCCATTTGATTCATTTATTTCAAAATATCTGCCATTTATATTCAAATGTATGGATTTTTACAGTTTTAGCTTCATTTATGTCATCAGAATCAGAATGAGCTTTATTGCCAGGTATGTTTACACATACGAGGAATTTGTTTTCGTGACCGAAGCTCCGCAGTACAACAGAATGACAGCGACAGAACATAAAACACATAATAAAAGAATAAAAAAAAAAATACAAATAAGTAGATAGTGAATGACACTATACAAATGACAATTGTAGGCAGGTATATTACAAAATGCAGTTATGTATGTACATGTATATTATGTGCAAAATTTAAGTGTATACTAAGTATGTGTGTTAGATAAATAAAGTGTATGTGTATATAAATATAAAGTGTAGTGTGTTCGCCATTATTGTCAGCTGTTCATAAGATGGATTGCCTGAGGGAAGAAACTGGTCCTGTGTCTGGTTGCTCTAGTGCTCAGTGCTCTGTAGCGTCGACCAGATGGCAACAGTTCAAAGAGGGAGTGTGCTGGATGTGAGGGGTCCAAAGTGATTTTGACAGCCCTTTTTCTCACTCTGAATAAGTACAGTTCTTGAATAGAAGGGAGGGTTGTACCGATGATTCGCTCAGCAGTCCGGACTACCCTCTGTAGTCTTCTGAGGGCAGATTTAGAAGCTGAGCTGAACCACACAGTTAATGAAGTGCAGAGGATGGATTCGATGATGGTGGAGTAGAACTGTTTCAGCAGCTCTTGTTGCAGGTTAAACTTCATTTTATGTAGTATTTACATTCTTTAGAGCTCATGCCAAATTTTTTTTACAAGAGGCGCTGGAACCCGTCTTGAGGCATGGACTACTGACTGTCCATCTTTTTTCAACTATTTTGTAGGTTAATGGTAATTCTTAGAATCCTTTAAAAAAATCAGGAAACTGCATCACTATATTTTCCACACTGTTCTGTGTTTCTCCATTGATTATGATGTATACTCTTTTCACCAGACCTAAGTCTTCACATGCCTTTTCTTTCAACACAGAATCATGTCCACCTGGAACAACCACGAACATGAGGTGATGTTCTTTGTTTTTTTTATTTTTACCTTGAGTCTGCATGTACCTTTTGTTGGGATTTTCTGTCCATTATTGTCATAGAGTTGATCCGTTTTCTGATTTACAGTTTACATAGCTTGATTTTCATTGCTCTGACATCATGATGTGAAATCAGATTGACTTTTGCTCCTGTGTCTAGTGATTACTCCATTTATTTCCAGAGCAGTCCTGTGCAACACCATTCATAATCAGTCTATTCTGTTCTTAACTGGAATCGGCCTGTTCCACCATTTCACAAAAAGAATGTGTCACTGAGATATGTTTCTTCCACTGCATGTACGCGCTTTTTTTATTCTGTCTGCCCTTGGAAAAGTATTTCTTGGCAAAATGATTCTGCCCTTTACATTTGGCACAAGCTTTGCCGTAGGCTGGGCACTGCTTTGGCGGGTATTTTCTGCCACACATCTTATAGTTAAACAGTTCTTTCTCCTTTTGTTTTTTGACTTTATTCATTCCGCATTTCTGCATCTTCTTTGTTACTAAAAGGTTTTAGCACTGGCATGACATATCCACACTGCTTCATTTAAGTTAAGCTCAGTCTCTCTCAAGAACCTCTCCATCACTTTTTTATCATTGATGCCAAACACAATTTGGTCACAAATCATCGAATCTTGCAACAGTCTGGAATTGCATGTCCTTGCTTTCAACATTAAATCTATTAAGAAACTGTCAAAAGTCTCTCCCCGTTGCTACAGATGAGAATGAATAATATATCTTTCAAAAGTCTCATTCTTTATCAGTGAGCTGTTTGAATATAACACCTACATAGATTGAGGTCCCGCAACAGTGAGTAGCAGTGCAATTTTATGTGTATCTGATGTCTCATCAAGGCCCACTGCTTAAAGTTACAGTGCAAACCTTTGTTTAAATGTTCTCTATTCACAATCAATATTCCCAGTCCAGTTCAGAGCGTCAGGTGGTTTAACACTTTCCATGATGTCTCTGGGTGTAGGTGATCATCACCACTCCTGGTACCATGCAATGTTTCTTGATCCAATAAAGAAACACAGCTTCACATCTGATTCATGAGCTACACACTCTACTGGTAAGTGTGATACTACTGACACCTAGTGGTTAGTTATAGTACTGGCAAATACAAATACATCTTATCACTACATCTACCTTTAAAATAACAGTGAAACATTGTACTTTTGTAAAATAAAGAAAACAAACTAAATGCATCTCGGACTCTGAACTTATTCCTAAAATGAAGAAAAACGATCAGCGATATATTTCACACTTTGCTTATTTGACATGAAATGCATTATTTAGGTCACTCTGGAATGTAAATCATAGTACATTTCAGATTATTAAAAATATGACTTGTAGTCTTAAAAATACTGTATAGCAAATTATTTTGTGGACACCCTGGTGTGTGTGTGTGTGTGTGTGTGTGTGTGTGTGTGTGTGTGTGTGTGTGTGTGTGTGTGTGTGTGTGTGTTTCACACAGAGAGAATGTATAAGAGTCCAGACAGCAGGATAGAAGTACAACTTGTCCCTCTGAACTGATCATCACATCATTAGATGAAGAGGTCTGAGTTACTGCGTGCAGAGCTGCTCCAAAAAGAAAACCTGACAGTGTTTCTGTCGAAGTGAGCTTCACAGTGATTTAATAAATCATCAGGGTTTAATTTTTCCTTCTCTTATTCAGAGTCATAACAGAGAGCATAAAAGAGCATTGGATAATGGCTAGATAAAGATTAATAATCTCTGGCAGGTTATTGCATATAATACAATAATAAAAAAATGCAAACCCTGAGAAAATAGTTTATTGTATTATTCACACTGAAGTGTATTATAAATACATTTACAAACATATAAAAACTGATAGAAAACAATGTTTTTATTTGCTTGCTTTATCTCTCTCTCTCTCTCACACACACACACACAGAGAGAGAGAGAGAGACACACATGCACACTAAAATAACACTGCATGCATTGAAAATATTTTTCCAGCGACTGTTTTATGTGCCACTTTAAAATTGTTGTTATTGTGTCCGTTATGAGTGATCTGCAGATGAATAATGTAATACTGTACTTGTAAACAATATACAAGTAATTCAAGCCAGAGGTGGTGATGCAGCTACAATGCAAAGTGCAGTGTTTAGAACAAATTTTTCATGCATTCCATCCCACGCCTCCATTGCTACTTCCTAAACGTCATTTTAAACCTAGCAACAGAGGCTTGAGCCCCTGATAACAGACTAATGCTGTTTTTAAATAAGTTATAAGAAAGAGAGAGAGAGAGAGAGAGAGAGAAAGAGAGAGAGAAACTCAGTGTGCGTGTGAATTACCTGAGTCTCTCAACAGTGTTTAACAGACATGTTTCTACTAAATTAAGAAACAACAATTGTACTTTAGCAGGGCTGATAAGAGTCCACAGAGGAGAATGCACAACAGGCAGATGAAGGAAGGAGGATGGCAGATCTGAGAAGGTAGGTATAGCAGGTAGGTAGCCAGGTAAGATGTAACTTAGTTAGCAACAAGACCAGACAACCGTGGAGTGCTTTACAGTGGCTTACAGTTGACTTGATGAGTGTGGGCAGGGGCGGTGAACCAGAATTCCGTGGACTGTGGGTGGAGCTGCACTGTAGTGAATTCCTAGTATAAAACCTTCACAGGGTCACAGAAGAATGAGTCAAAATTTTAAAACTGGGCTCCGGTTCTATGATTTTAATACTCTTGAAGCTCATACTGCCTAATGCTCTTGCCAACTCTATGAGCTATGGACTGTTAGTCAAAACATTAGGTTTGCTGGTGATATGCAATATCAATTTAATGATATTTTCCCCTCTCAGGTCATTCACATTAATTTCAGAGAGAAAACATGTTTTCAGAATTTTGAATTATAGTACCTTTTAACTACAATGTGTGTGGGGGGGGGGGGATAATCTAATAATCTAAAAGTAATCATAATGTTTGTACAATAATGAAATACTAATTAGCCAGTGCAGACTCTAATGAATATTTTGCTGACATGCTCAGTGTTTTTTAGTGAACTGGTTCTGTTTTAAGGTCACTGTGCTCAGGTCAGAGGCACAGTCACATGAATGTCGTAATCTTTAGTGTCACAATCCTTGTACCCCAAAGCACAGCTGCTCTCCAGTCAGTGACTCAAGTCTCAAGTGCTTCTCTCTGAGTCTCCGGCTACTGATATTACGATTCCCACAGGAAACAAAAAATTATTATATTTGATTGTTAAAATTCAAATATACATACAACTGGTTTCCCATAAATGTTGTTTTTAGTCTGGCAGTATGTGCTTTGTGACTTTATCGGGCTGTTGGGGTCTTCTGTAGAAGTGCATGTAAAACAAACAGGCTAATGGGTTCTGAAAGACATGGGAGTGAACAGAGATATTGTCTTAGTAGAGGAGCTTGAGAGTCTGAGCCTTGCATGAAATTGTTCCAAATGAGAGAGATTATGAATATGTTTCTTCCAAGAGTAATTTTAAGCCTTTTATGCATCTATAGCCCTATTCGGACGTGACTAGTTTTACAGGGGGTCGTTAGAGAAATCTGCGTTTCACAGACGTACTTGGTGACGTCCGAATCTGCCACGTCTGTGTTTTTCTGACACAACCTCTTGGATAATTCCAGAACAAATTACCTACTGTTTTTCAGCAAACTCCGTGATCCTCTGAGAAGACTAATCCCGTCCGAATGCGAATGTCTGTGATTGCCGGTGATATTTTATTTCACAACGCGTTTCCTAATGTGTTTTGGCCAACATGAATTACCGTAGATGCTTTTACCGCGCGGATGTTTGATATATTTGCTTAGCGGCATATAAATAATAATAAAAATAATAATAAAATCAAGAGCAAGATCACGTAAACGGTTAATACCGTCTATTGTAATATCAGCATCAGGTAAGATTACTCACGTTCATTTATGTACTCATAATGTTACATAATGTTTTAATTACATATGTACCTTTATGAAAATTAAACATACGGTAGGTTTAGCCTACTACACACACACACACACACAAAAGGAAAACAAGTTAAACTAAAGGAACCACACATTAACATGGTTTTGCTATACTAGCCATTTAGTATTTATTGTGTAATAATACTAAAGGCAATCATTCTGAATGAATGCAATGCACGTGATCTCTGTGACGACCAGATGCACAAATCAGACCCTCCCACCTCTGTAAAAAACACGGAGATGTTAGTCCCGTCCGAATTGGTACATGAAAATCACAGACGTCAGGTGGTAAGAATCGAAACTCAGACGTAGTTTAGAAAACTAGTCCCGTCCGAATAGGGCTTATGTGGATCTTTAAATTTCCTCTCTATCTTTCACTCTTTATAGTTTTTGTATTGTATTAAAAAACTTGAGTTTTGCGACTTTAAGACCGTGTGTGGTAGTTTGGAGGCCATCTATAGGCTACTCTACTAGTGAAAGTAGGGGGAAAAATATTGATTTCCCTCTTCCTCCTTTATCACTGACTGTTAAGTTGCATGAAGTCTCAAACTATATTTCACTATACTCTTGGAACCTAATGATGATATTAATGAAAGCAATTAACAGTAATGTTACAGAATGTGATTAGGGAAAGCAATAAAATACAAATGACCCAAACTAAACGGTGTAAGAGGCCATGGAGCGGTTCATTTAGCTCAGTTCTACCAGCTTGGCCCCAGCTTGGCTCCTCCACCTTCCAACCTTCCGCCAATCTCATGACAAAAAAGCCAGCCAATAATCTAACCCCATTTTCTCCAAAAGCTCAGCAATTACCGAGCAACAGCAACATAGTCTGTGTTATATGACGTGACTGGATAGGCAGCAAAGAGAGGGAAGAATTCTGGCACCGACGATTATTTTCACGTCACGGTTGATAATTGATAATGATATTAAGATTCTATAACAGTATCTAACAAAACAAAACACTAAAACCTAAAATCAATTTAAGTAAATTACCCATATGAAAAACTTGACACTCATTTTAAAATGTGCTAAAGATTACATTTAAGTATTATTATTATTATTATTATTATTAATTTTTATATTTAGAGATTCATTTTAAGTACTAAATAAATGTAATCTAAATATATAAACAGAATAATATGAAAAATTTACATGAAAAATTAAGTATTTATCAGTGTATGAACCTAGAGTTTTTTTAAAGAAATTAATTAGGGTCTATTTTGTTTTGATGTTGACTTTAAATATGTTAAAATCACTATAAAAATGAACTGTAGATCTGCAAATATTTCTGAGTGAAATCCAGTGATCTCAATAGGAATCTTTGCTGATTTTCTTTTCTTTTTTTTTCTTTAGATTTTGCCGTTTTTGCAGTGAGTTCAAGTTGGTCACAGTGGTCGCCAAACTGACCAACAGAAAGTTGCTTGTTTTGGAAGTGATTTCTTTTTGAGCATTGCTTCATACTTTTTTGCCCAAAACGTTCGCTAATGTAACCAGCATCTTAATTCTGTAACACACCTTCTAATGGCTTATTGCTTTAAACCCTACGGCACTATTCGATACAATAAAATACTTCCATCCAGTTTACAATCTGTTGACCATAAAATGCTTTTGTATGAAGACACCTCCCAAGGAAACTCCATTCAGATCAGCTTAATAACATCAAGGTCAATGATGTAGAACAAATTGAAGTGAGCTCTGGAGGTAATTGAATATTTAATGATACAATACTCATTCTTGAGTGGACAAGGAGTTGGATATGTTCAGATGCATTCCTGTCTGCTGCACTGGCTTTGAAAGCAGCATTATATAGGTTCAGGTCAGTGTTTCTCACAAGCTTTGCTTTGTTTGCCTCACAAGTGCTATTTTACTGCTCTGATTTTTTTGGTTTAGGCTCAATGAGAAAGCTGTTTGTAAAAAGCCATGAAATGTTTTCAGTGATATCTTGATAAAGCATTAAGGATTGAGTGAAATGAAGCCTGCCCTGTTATCTATGGACCGCCTGTGAGCATTAAATAGATCCTCAAGTAAACAAACGGGTAAACAAACAAAGACTTCAAGTAAAATGTCCACAGCCTGAGGCTATACACACACACTGAGACCATTAAACGAGAGTGAGTGTTTTGTGGGGATGAGTAGGGACAGGTTATTTTCCATGCCTATAAATTGGGTCGATATGCTCGCATCCCTGTTGTAACCATTCACTGCCACCGTTCAGTGTGTTTTCACTATTACTACGGTATGATTACAGTTATTGTGTAATTTTCTTGCTGGTAACCACCAGGGGATATATTGTCTTTATTGCAAAATGGCTGTTACACTGTAACCTTCTTGGATGTCACATTTCTTCATGTCTGTGCACATTTAATTCTCAATACCGCAGGTCAATAGAGCTGAAACTGCATATGTCCCATAATAAATATATACTCTTCCATTAAATCAAACACTATTATGAAGATACTATATTATAGCAGGTCTTGGATCAGAGGTTTAAGAACCTTCTCAAATAGTATAAATCAGGCTCAAGTTGAAAATTAAATCACAAGACAGGTGTAAGATTAGCACTTACGGTATGCTCTCTCGTAAACTTCTAGTCAAACTCTTAAGTAGTGACCAACTGCCCTTGAGATGTGTTTATGCAAACAATGTAAACACACACAAAAAAAACTTAACTATAGAGGCATTTTATATTAAGGAACACAATTTTGAAGTCTCATACTCACCAAGGCTGCATTCATTTGATAAAAAATAAATATTACAGTAAAATGTATATAATTTGAAATATTACAACAATTTAAAACAACAGTTTTCTATAGGAATATATTTTTTTAAAATACAATTTATTACATATTTTTATATGTTTATTTATATATATATTTATTAAAATATATATATTTAGAAAATATTGAAGCGAAGGTACAAAAAAGCTCATGAATGAACGCAACCCAATCATATGCATTAAAAACACGACAAAAAAAAGGAAAAAAAGTGGAGCTATTATGGCAACAAAATACATTTAGAAAACAAAGAATACCTAAAAATAAAAATAAAAATTCAACATGTTGAAAAAACTAACATGTTGGAGATAAATGGCTGACTGACACAGTCAGCAGTAATCATCAATTATGTTTATATGAAGCACTTGTTTATGTGCTTGCCAACCATGTATTTCACAAGTCTCATAAAGTTCTGCTGTACTAGATCACTGATGACTGGAGGAAGACAACAGTTATACATCTCATGTGGTTGCCATAGAAACAACCTAACTCCAATTAAAAATAGATACTTAGTGAGACGAAGAGGAAACAAATTAGAAAACTAAATAAAAATCAGGTCACCTTTTTCCTTAGAGAAAACTAACAGGGTCTACATAAAGTATTAGGGATATTGAGTTACCCCTTAATATACATCTTTACAATTACATAAGAAGATAAAATATTCTCAGTATCATGCACAATTTCCACACTTATTACAGATCTCCTCTGGTCACGAAATCTCATTATCAATAGCCAGTCAAATCATTAAATCTAATCAATGGGGCTTATTTGATTCTGGACCAATACGCAACCATCATTAACTTTTTTGCAATGTGCAGTTGTCACAGACCAATCAAATCATCCACAAAATCCTCTCTGCCAATGCTTTGTCTGGTCACATCATTAGAAAAGCCATCTTTGATTGCAGACTTGTCCAATCGCATTAAGGTCAAAATCAGTGGTGCTGACAGACCAACAGAGAAAGAGCAGAACATCTCAGAGAGGAGACAGATTCTTAAATATAACTAGCCATTCACTTATCTACTCATATGCCAACATGTGTCATTCTGGCCTAATTATATTCCTTCTGTCTTCCATACTAAAATTCACTTTTTATCCACTTCACACCTACACAGTGACCGTGTTGACTCTTGTGTTCAGTGTGAATGACAATGAAACGTGCTGAGCATCATGACAACAGCAAAGCAGCTTGGATTACATTTACAAGACTGTCTAAACTATAACATAATTCTGCTGCATTAGTAACACTTGTATTTTCTTCTGGAAATTAAAATCTTCTAAATCAAGTACAACATATTTTTTGCAAACAACTTGCAACTTCAATGAACACAAGTAAACCAGCTTAATGAAGCTTTTCAGTTCAATAATTCTACTAAACCCATTTTCTACAATAAATCATTTATATGGTTGCACTTTTCTCAAAGACAAAACACACAATATTTTTCAATGTAAGACTAGTATTACAGGGGTCATATGACATGTTAAAAATAACATTATTTTGTGTATTTGGTGTAATGCAATGTGTTTATGCTGTTTAAGGTTTTTCGCCAAATTACACTCCCTTACCATACTGTGATGCTGTGTCCCAGAAAGACGAGACAAACACAATAAAACCCATTATAAACAAGGCATTTGTTGCATCCAGTGGGGACATAATTACTGATTATAATGACTTGTACTGTCTTTTTATGCATTGCATTGTGTATTGCACAGTGTAAAGATAAAACAATGTCTGCATTTGTGATCAAAGAAACGATAAACAACAAGCACTACTCTACACTGTGATGTAGACATGTGGGGGCGTGTTTAAACGAGGCATTTTAAGAGGTTGTGGATGAGTCTTTACTTTTTTAAAGAATAACTTTGGGTTTGAGACTTTAGTCTTTGCAACTTTAGGGATCTTATAAATGCTCAATCAGCTTGTAACAGTCCAAAGCGAAAGGAAAACCTGAAATCCTTTAAGACTATTGAAACTTACATTACAAAGTTTAGGGTAAAATATTTCAATGTTTTTGCAAGGTTATATTAGTTTTGACTACTCTGCTTCTCACGATTGGATTTAAGCATCTCTTATGCTGATCAGTAATGTAGACTGTAGTCCAGCAATTGTCATTACTGTATTTTCCACACTATAAGGTGCACCTTCAATGAATGGCCTATTTTAGAACTGTTTTCATATTTAGGGCGCACCGGATTATAAGGCGTTTAACTGGGTTTGTGTTACGCATACACTAGATGGAGCTGTGCTAAAGGGAATGTCAACATTTTGACAGAGCGCCTTGATCCATATATAAGGCGCTCCGGATTATAAGGTGCACTGTCACTTTTTGAGAAAATTAAAGGCTTTTAAGTGCGCCTTATAGTGTGGAAAATACGGTAATAAGAATGAGGTTCGCCAGCAGTTAAAGTGACTGAAGCAGCAGGCCCTGATGGTATTCACCCATATTCTCTGAAAATTTGTGCAGATCAGTTGTGTTTGGTTTTTCATAAAAAAAATGTTCTTTGTCTTTCATCAAAAATACCTGCAAAGTGGAAGACATCATGTCTTGTGCTTTTTCCAAAACATGTTAGTGCTGGTCGTGGTTTTAATAAATTGAGATCCATAGCTTTGACATCACATGTAATTAAATGTTTTGAAAAGATTATTCTTCATCATTTGAGTACACAAGTGTCAGTTGCCCTAAACCCTTTAAAGTTTGCCTATAGAAAGTGTGTGGGAGTAGAAGATGCCATACTTTTCATGTCGCACAATATAGTAATTTGCAAACCACTTCCAGACATGTAAGGATTTTTTTTGTGTGTGTGTGATTTTAGCACAATTCAACCACGTTTTGGATTATAAATTTATTCATTTAAATTTACACAGTACAACCATTAGGTGGATTTTGGATTATCTTCTATGTTGACCCCAGTTCGTTAGGCTGGGTGATAAAATACCTGATATGATAGTTACCGAAACAGGAGCTCCGCCAGGCACAGTCTTATCACCTTTTCTATTTGCACTGTATATATACTTCTGACTATAGGCACACTCAGACATCTTGCGGTCTACAAAAGTTTTCTGATGACACTGCCCTTGCAGGTCAATCAATATTTGGACTATAGAAGAGAGGTTGAGCTTTTGGTTACATGGTGTGACCAAAATGTATTAAAATTGAATGTGGAGAGGACTAAGGAGTTCAGGAGTGATGATATTACAACTCTTGAGCATTCTCAACATTGAGCTACATGGTTCTGATATGATTAAATACAGTTTCATTGGCTGACGGCACACCACACACATACAAAATACACTACACTGTCCCCGAGCTCAAAATATCCTTCCTGTCAGCGGGAATATAAGTAAAGTTGAAATTGGGAAGAGCATGGTCTTTTGGCCTTTGAAAACAACAGTCACGGTTATAACATTTGCATCACATGCCTCTCTTACAGGAGTCAAGTCAAATGACCTCAACCTCTTGTGATTCAAATGCTTTTGAACTGTGACCTTCTCTCACAGACAAGCATGCCAGATACTGTAGAAGCTTCCTGATATGAATATAAGAGAGTTAGAGCTAGAGTTCTTAGAACCAGGAAGTATGACCATATTAGCCCAGTTCTGTCAACACTGCTCTTTCTCTCTATCAAACATCATATAGAGTTTACGAACATTCAAGACCTTGTCTCCTAGACGGCCACTGGGACAAGACCAAAAGGAAACAGATGATTCTTCTGCACAATTTGACTTTGCTGGTTTCGTCTGGTCAGAGGAGAACTGACCCCCCGACTGAACCTGGTTTCTCCCAAGGTTTTTTCTTCATTCTGTCACCGATGGGGTTTTGGTTCCTTGCCGCTGTCGACTCTGGCTTGCTTAGTTGGGGACACTTCATCTACAGCGATATCGTTGACTTGATTGCACAGATACTATTAAACTGAACTGAGCTGGATGATGACACCATTGAATTCAATGATGCCAATGCCATTTTGCATTATTGACACACTATTTTCCTATTGAATGCTGTTCAGTTGCTTTGTCACAGTCTGTATTGTTAAAAGGACTATATAAATAAACTTGACTTGACTATAAATATAAAGCCTGATGGTTGACTTCCTTTGGGTAAGGCTAGGTAAATGTCTTTCAGTGTCATGTTGGACTTTATCCAGAGACCCAATAGGGGAGAATTACCAAATATTTCACTAATTTTATATTGTGATTATATGTGTGTGTGTGTATGTGTGTGTATGTGTGTGTTTGTGTGTGTGTGAAAAATAAATTGAATGTAAAAATACTTAAAACACTTCTTATTTAATTTTTTATTTAATATTTTTAATATAATTATTTAATATTGTTCTAATGAATTATAGTTAATTAGTTGTAATAATTATTTAAAGCTGCAGTTTTTTTTTTTTCTTTTTTGGTTAAAAATGAACAAAACTCAGTATATATACAAATCAGTGTTCAAAACTGTTGTAGAGTTGCCTTACGATTTATAATGTGAGGTATCTGGTTGGATTTAGCTGAAAATCAGTCAGTTTACAAGCAAAAGGGAAAAGTGCGAAAGCCCCTCTCTTAATATCAACATCGGACTGCTTTTCAGAGATGTAGACAAGTCAAAGACTTCTAAAGATTTAAAATTGACCCAGAAATGGGCTTTTTCTCTTACCTGACAGGTAAGCTATCTAGCAATTATTACGTTGAGTGTCATCATTGACTAACTTTTGTAACATTTAATTTTCAATGAGTCACAAAATCAATGGAAGACTCAAAAAAAAAAAAAAAAAGTTATTTGCCAGATACGTACTCGCCTTTTAAATTCTTCACACTGTCTTTTCTTTTTATAAGAGGTGAGGGTTGATATTGTTAGTGATATTTGCTTTGATAAAATGATCACCTGTAACCAACTTGTGTTCATGTAATTGCAAAAACACAATTTCCCCCACAAGTAACTTGCACTTTTACACCTTAACCAGTCTAATCTTTCATACATCAATTTGATTTCTATGACAAGACAATTTAAATATCAGTGAATGTTTGAGACACACACAAAGCCTCAAATCAGAATGCTATATGAATATTATGAATATTAATATGGCAATGTAAAAAAAGGAAAAAAGAAATACTACTTAGTTCAGGCACTGAAAAAGAAAATCATAAATATACAGCAATCTATTTTTAGTCTAAGTGTTTTTTAAATAAGTAGACTGCGATTCAGCGACATTCATTATAGTCAGTTACCCTGAGGATGTGTAAACAAATACAGTCATGTGAGTATTAACTGCAACACACTTTGTGTGTGAGGTGGATAACCCACACTAACGCTTCCAAATCAAATGCACAATTACTGCCACTGTAATGAAACATAATTTAATGTAACTATTAATGTAACTATTAATACTATTAGTAACAAAAAGCGGTCCCACTTTTGCTGCTATTGAGGTGGGATAGAGGTAAGGTTAGGGAGAGGGTTGGAGGTATGGGTAAATTTAAGGGTGGGTTAAGGTGTAAAGTATGGGTCAACAGTGTAATTATAAATGTAATTACAGAAATTAAATACAGATGTAATTACATGTAGTTCTTTTTAAAATGTAAGTACAATGTAAAAACATGTATGTACACAATAAGTACATTGTACTAAATTATTAATTAAAATGTAAGTACATAGTAGTTAAGGACACTTAATATAAAGTGGGTCCCAAAAAGGAATCAGATGTTGTATAAGAGAACCCAGTCTAGCTGTCACGTGGGCTATACTGTATTTTAATAACTGAGTTTAATGAGTCACAAGTCAATAACAGGATATTTGGACACTTTCTCACACGACCCTTTTTTTAATAAGGAGTCGACTGAACATAAAGTCATTGGCAAGGTGTCAAAGACAAGATAGAATAAATGAGAGAGGATATTAGAGCGAGCATTTCCTGTGTGATAAAGAGTTCGCTGAGAGGCACGCAATGAAAGCTTACAGCAGTCCTATTATTGTTAACTCCACTGGCATGATACTGAGAAAAAGAAGGACAGGGAGTGCAGAGAACATGACAGATAAAGGAAGAAAGAACAGAAAAGAGAAAAAAATACAGAGAGTGCAATTAAGACCCAGGACATGCTCAGAAATGAAGAATGACATTCAATCATCTCAGTGATTTTATGGGGCACTCTTTGAATCTCAACGTCTCATTAATGGTTTTATTATCGCTCAGAGACGCCAGCATCAATTTTGATGTATTATTCCCCCTTTCAAACATGTTTGTTGTTAAAACCCTTAATCAAATTTAAAAAGGAAAAAAAAGGGATAATAAAAAAGTATACATAGTAGATTCAATAAAATGATAAATTGATAGATAAATTGAGAATCATGATTTTCTTTTGTCTGAAATAAAGACCACGATTCTCCCATGATTCTGAACTAAACAAAAAAAATGTGTGACAAAATATTATTGCTACAGTCTATTTGAAAGGAATTAATTACATTTTAAAATATATTCAGCTAGAAAGCAGTTATTTTAAATTGGGAAAATATTTGCTGTATTTTACATTAAATAAATGCAGGCTTGGTGAGCAGAGGAGACTTCTTTAAAAAACATTACTCATCTTACGGTTCAAAAATGTTTGATTGGTAGTGTAAATATAATATATTTAATACACCAATTTTTAATTGGAAAAAATCTATTGTGTAGTTGAAAAGACAGTTTGTGAAGATGTTTGAAAAGACCAAATATGGTATCTGCTCGCTCTGTGTCAGCGGGAAAACAGATTTTTTTAAAGATCTGGTAAGACTTTGTCAAAGGTTTAATATAGACTCGGTGAACCGTTGTCATTTAGAAATGAGATCACATGGGTGTCTGAATAAAGATTGCGATCTTTTAACAATTAATCTTGCAGCTCTAATACATATTATGCTGGTCTTTAACAATTAGGATTGGGATTCATCTCAGGGCATTCCTCTGCCTATCTCTGAAGTTTCATGATCTGGGAACATTGGTGAGCCTCAGAAAAGCATATTTTGAGGCCTAAAGAACAGTTGCTCTGACCTTTCCAAAATAACTGAGGCCTCGGTATGTCAGTGTCAGAGTAGCACTCTTGCACACTCTAAGATTCATGATCCTGAAACATTTCTACACCTCCCTGATCCCCCTTGTAAATATCTGAAAATGTGCATTTGCAGATCTACAGTACAGTTGCCGTGACCTTTATAAAAGTCTTTGCAATAAGCTTGAAAACTCAGTATGTTCATCACAGACAGTTACTAAGCCCTCTTGCACTTTATAAAGTCACGAAAAAGATTTGGAGTTTATGCAACATTTACTGAGCTGCATCTGTTGTGTGAATTAAAAGCTGTTGACCACTACTTGAACATTGCCATTTTTCTGTTACTTAATACGTTGTTGACCCAGACAGCTCTGTTATATGATGCTAGAGACTCAAATTGCTAATATTTTCATGCCAAATTTGTTGCTATGATCCATTTCAGAGTTTGAGCTCCTCTTAAATGCATAAACATGGGAAATATTAACTTGGGTCTCTGAGGATTGAAGCTGGACTACATTAGACAGAAGTACACTGTGAAATTCTGTACACAGAGAATAATTAATGAAATAAGGGCTGTTACTTACTTAGTGCCCATTCACACTGAGAACGACAAAGATAACAAACGATAACTACAGTATATTAGTGTCCACACAAATGGACGATAACATCTTAATATGTGTTTAAATGCAGTTATTTAAATGCTTGAGGTGAATCTTGTCTGTCAATATTTTAGCGTTCATCAGCTGGAGAGAAAAAAAAGCATTTTTAAAGTGATTTCAGTGACATTGTTCCTTTGTGCTATTATCATTAGCTGTGGACTTCACTGCTTCTCATGAAATCAGAATGATCATTCAAATTTTATTATTATCATTATACCCATCATCCTTGGTGTGAATGGGTATTTACCAATATAATACTTATAAAATGCTAATATAACAATTATAAAGACTTTTACCTAAATGTAGGTGTTGAGAAAATGTTCATGTCCACATTACGGAGCAACAGCATGAAGCAAATAATGAAGTAGTGAAGGAGAAATAAAGAGAGACTAAGTATATGTGTGTGTTGGTGCTCAATGAGCCATCTACTGTAAACGTCAATGCCATTTCTTTTTTCTTTTCTTTCATCATCTTTTCCTGGTCTGTTCTTTCCTCTGTCCTCAGGCTGGTATTGATTGTGTTCTTGACTGGAAGACGCCAGTTTGACAGTTTTGTTGCTATGGTAGAACTATTCAAAGAATAAGTGCAGAAACAGAGTTTGTCTTGGAAGAAAAACGTACATATCAGATTTTATTAAAATAACAAAAAATATTGTTCACAACTTTCAGGCATCTGCTGTATTTAAAAGCATGAGATCAAAATGTATACCACATATCTATGATGAACACCATACCCCAGTGCCCTGGAGAAATCACTCTATCAAGTGCAAGGCTATTTCCCACAATCCAGAGTGGTGGAGTTAAAGCCACTCATCACTCGAGCTTACAAAAAGTTTGGAAATTCAACAAATCTGGAAAAATAGAGTGCTTGTAGAACTGTAGTAGGAAAAAAGTGTTAACCGTTGGCTTTTTATGTGCTGAATATATTTCCCTACGTGATTGAAATGCCTTAATGAAACTTAAAATGTTGAGTTGTCATAACTTAACGGCCACCATCATCTATATATATTCTAAGAAGATTTATTTAAGATTTTCAGGTTTTGTCAACTTAAAGGCAAACTTTATTCAAATGATTTAATAGTCCTGTAAAAATGCATTAATATAAGATGAATAATATAAGATGTCAAAGGATGTATTGTTCATTAAAAAAATGAAAAAAAAAAAAAGTCTTTTTCCAGCATTTTTTTTCTCTTTTTTTTTACTTCCAACAATCCAAGAGTTATGTTTTACGGTGTATAGGAGCTGATCAACATATGATCCCACCATTTCTCCAGTATTCACATCTGTCTATGAGGCCTTTTCTGAAGAAAAACAACTGAAGCTGAAGAAAACAAATCAGGTTCATTCCCCTTCCTCACCTTGAACTTCTGCTGCTTGAATGAAAAGCCCTGCTGCTACGTGACTTCATTCTGTGAACAGCACTATATCGAGCGACCCAGCTAGTCAATGCCCAACAGAGAACCCTTTATTGAACTGAGATAAACTCTTTATGAAATGTCTAATAATTGTATGATTTAGAGACCTCTACATCCTACAGCACTCCAAAGACATCCATTACATCAAAACACAGAGCGCATGGGTTTTTCAGAGCCTGGATCTCAGCAACCGGTTCTTTCTCAAATAACACAAGTGCAGGCGATAAGAAGACCATAAGTATTGCTCTGTTCGTTGTTATCTCTATTCAATCAATATAGAGTCGGCATCATTTGAAGTTGAAGTGCCTTGTGCCTTACTCATGGATTGCATTCACAGGACTTCAGAGAAAACAGATGAGCCGGAGCAATTATCTGTCCACCTATTCATTTCCACTTATCTCACCTTTTTCTTTCATTTTTTCAGTAGTCAGGCAGAAATCTGATGTGTAATGTTCTCTATTTAATCTAATAATTCTCAGCACTTCTTTAAAAAAAAAGGGAGAACATTTAATCAGGGAAAGTAACTGCAAGTCATTCAAGAAGTTTTTTAAAACTGCTGGATCTAGGAAAAGGTTGCGTTTGAAAGTTTTTTGGGGTACTTTTCTGATCCAGTTACTTAAATTGGTTTCTCTATCATCGTGATTGCCTTTTTCCTACAGGATACCTGCATTTGTCAAATTGTATTAGCTTCACGAAAAAGTGCACTTGAATATGTAAAAGAATATTTCCCAGACTGACCTTGCGAGCTGAGTCACGTCCCTTACATTTTCATTTTGTTATTGTACGGCAACAGTATAGCAGGCAGCCGGTCAGGCCCTCATTAGAGCAACCTTCTGCATTTTCTCTAAAGGCAAAATCAGGAGCAGCCTGCACAAAAGCAGTCGAGTTAATAAAGAAACAGCCTTACCACTGATATAAATAACACCCATTGCATAGGGTTGAGGATTCATCCTCTTCCACCCACTGAATGAACTCCGCTCTGATTTACATATGAAGGGAACGCAGAACTAAAATGGTTGCCTACTTCAGCAGTGTGAATAGGTTTAGAGATGATGTCAATTACTGTACACCCTTTCTACAAATCAATGGCTTTGTGGATGTTGGCATTTGAGATGTTGAACAGATCGAGCAATGTACTTGCACATTTGTCAGAGTATCGTGACACTATTTAACCCTGCCTGAAACAGGATTTAAGAGGAAAAGAGCCTCTTAAACCAACTCAAATCACTTCTTCATGTTTCCTTATATATATAAATGGTAAATGGACTGCATTTATATAGCACTTTCAACAGACCACATGGCCAGCCAAAGCGCTTTACAATTTGCCTCACATTCACCCATTCAAACTACTCATTCATACACCGACTGCGGTGTCTGCCATACAAGGCTCGTCGGGAGCAGTTGGGGTTAGGTGTCTTGCTCAAGGACACCTCGACACTTGGTCAGGTGGAGCCGGGGATTGAACCACCAACCTTCCGGTTTGTAGACAGCCTACATGAACCACTGAGCCACTGCCACCCATGTATATATATATATACCCCATGGCATTAACAGTGAGAGCACAAGAAGCTTAATTGCTGTTGATTAAGCACCATTATTTTTATGAAGAAATAAGTCAGTCGCTATTGTACTGTTTGAAGATTTATGTAGAACTGAGGAATCTGCTGATTGCAGGATAAAATGTCATTAAGAAAGCAATTACTTTTTTTCTAAACATCACAGCACTGTTAGAAAGAGGAGAGGCTACTGGTGTGATGAGCCTAAGAGTATGTTTTTCTGTTATATCAGGGCTCTGGACTCATTATTCCCACTGGCTGCTCTTTTTCAAATAACTTTCTCAGTTGGATGCATGAGCACATGATTTGGTCACATATTTTTCATTATTATTTGTGACCCTGGACCACAAAATCAGTCTTGAGTTGAAGGGGTATTTTTGTAGCGATAGCCAAAAATACATTGTATGGGTCAAAATTATTGATTTTTATTTTATGATAAAAATCATTAGGATATCAAGTAAAGATCATGTTTCATTAAGATATTTTGTAAATTTCCTACTGTAAATATATTCAAACTTAATTTTTGATTAGTAATATGCAATGCTAAGAACTTCATTAGGACAAATTTAAAGGCGATTTATTTAAACATTTCACCCTCTTTAGATTCCAGATTTTCAAATGGCCAAACACTGTCCTATCCTAACAAACCATATATCAATGGAATGCTTATTTATTCTAACTTATGTATAAATCTACAACATGCAATTAATCAATGCATGCTGATGAACTTTTATCATATAGTTATATGGAAATGAAATTGGTTAACATTCAACCCGTTCTTTTTCATTAGTAGTAATCGAATCCGCATTCGCAATCTTGTTGTTACTTTTTTCAAGAAAAGATTGTATGTTTTGCTTACATCTACACACCTTTCACTTTTTAAAAAATAAATCAAAAGATGGATTCATTATTAGTCTTAATTAAAAAGTAAACAATAATAAAACCGTAAAATGCAATGGAAAACTAACTTACAAAATGTTTAACAAAAAGGAATAAGATGAGGCATGGCATACAACACATGGGGCCTGTACCATGAAGCTGGATTAGGTGGCTAGCCAGCTATGTTTCAGCTTAGTTTCCGCCAACTCTGGATTTTAGGTACTATGAAAGTAGCTCGGGTTTAATCTGTGTTTGTTGCCATGGTATCTTACGCTGCACGGCTAACCTGCTCCGGGGCAGGTTTTGTTCTGGGTTAGAGATCTCAAACTGAAGTTGCACCAATAAGATGTGAGAGAAGTGACACATGTCTGACATAAAGTAACTCCAGTTTATCTTGCTCCAAATTAAAGTTCACTTATGCTTAAAAAATAAAAATAGAATTCTGGCTTTAATGATAATAACTGAGTCATTTTATGATTTATATAATTATTGTGATTCATATTATTATTTATCTCTTACACACAAGCAATTTTAGTTTAACAGCTATTATAATTTATTATTTTAAATAAATATTAATGTATACAGAAAGCTGTAGTATCAAAAGATTGCACTATTTTAAAAATTATAAATCTGAATTAACATGTTCAAGTCTCTATCACTATATATTTTCAAATGTATAAACTAAGTTAACAAGTTCCACTTGTGACTACACTGATGGAGCAAGATCATTTATTTTATCAGTCCTCCTTCATTTTTCATATGACATTTAGTTTTGAATCTCGCTGGGTCTCTCGCGAGAAGTAAATCAAACATGCTTTGTGTTACAAGGCTCGTGATTGGCTGTTCGCCAGTGATGTCACACATTCATGTGCACGTGCTCCACAAACTCAGGATCAAAGCCTGAATTGACAAAGAAAGTTGATGAACAGCATCATGGTATCAACAAAGCCGGATTGGAGAGGTTTGGTTTTGTCAACTCAAAACTAATCCTGTAACTCTGAATTTGTTCAGCTACCATCATGGTACAGGCCCATGGTGTATTATATACCGACAAATAAATTACAGAACGTTTAGCAAACACTGAGGAATAAAATAAATTAATTAAATAAAAGAGAGCCTCCACAGAATAACGTGAGGTAAACAGCAAAGTAAACAAAAATAAAAGTAAAACTAAACTTGCTGTCGGTGACATTGCTTGCATGCCGACACAGTGAGTATAAACCTCTGCTCTCTAAACGCTTCAAACGCGTAGCGCAGTTTCTGCTTTCAGTTTCGTTTGCCATTCGATGTTTCTCAGAAAAACTTGATGACTGGATGCGCCTTTAACAAAATTGCCTGTGCATTCATTTTAAATATAGTTATATTAAAATGTTGCAATCGCACCAGTGCATCCTCTAAAACTAAATTAGTCGCACCAGCAGGATAAATGGTCGCATAATGCAACTATTTGGTCGCAGTTGGGAGACCTGTAATACAATTTAACAGATAGTGGTACAGTATCTTTGCTGACAAATACAGTAGTTAACCACAGAATGAAAGTAAAAGATGATATTTTGTTTTTGTTTTAAATGGTTTTGTACATACGCTCTCAGAAAAAAAAATAAAAAACTTGTCAATGGTGGTGGCATCACCCTTTCAGAAGGTATTAATATGTACCTTTTAGGGGTAAATAAGGTGCAAGAGTATAACTTTTAAAAGGCTACCGGAAGGCTATCAAGTGACAGCTTTGGTACCTTTTTTTCTGGAAGTATACAAGGGAAGTCAGAAAAAAAAACATCTGACAGCTCTGACTTTCACTGCAAGAAAAATACTGTGACATTCTTTATAACATCTTCTTTTGTGCTCAGCAGAAGAAAGAATATCATACAGGTTTGGAACGACATGAAGGGTGAATAAATGATGACATATTTTTCATTTTTGCATACACATACAGTACTTTCGCTTGATCCCCATCAAGTGCTTGTCCAACAGTAGAAAACCAAACACATTTTGGTTTCTTAGATTTTGAAATCTTCACTACCACTCTGATTTGGGTTTGTGTTATGCTGCGGTTCTTGCACTGTTGTGGAACAAATCAAATTTTTCCTTAGAATCAGAAAGCTTGTGTAATCCTATTTTGGAGAGTAATATAGAAGAACGAATGATCAGTTTTGAAACAATGCTCTCTAATGCAATTTCCTTTATTAACCAGAAAGATGAGCTCAACTTGATACACCTCAAGTAATCTTTTTTTTACTTAAAATCCCATTTTATTCGAGTATTTTTTAACATTATGTCATTTGAAGTCATTCTTCAAAGGTCAGATTTTATTTATAGTCAAAGTCCTCCACACAACTGACCTATAGTATTTGAAGGTTCATTTTAGCAAGACCAAAGGTGTTTGTTTAATGAGGGATCACACACAGACATCGCCTCGGGCTTTAAAAACATGCAGTAATTACAACGAGGTCCTGAAGACTTCTAGCTCAGTCTCACCTGTAGTAAAACTCAAATCTGAACTCCCACATGCTAATATATAGAGTCTGACTAAAGCAGCTGTGCAAGTAAACACAAAACCATGCGTGGGCTCGACACTCCTCCGTGCCTGGGTGACATTTTCAAGAATGTGATGGACCCACTGCACTGAAATATCGTGGGAGACCTCATCTGAAGTCATTACTGCAGAGAAGTGAGGGGTTGACAGCTTCACTGTGGAGAAACTTGCTGTGGAAATGGACTTCATTTGTTTCATTAACACACAATCAAAAAGAGCTCATTATTATTTCCAGCGGTCACTTTACTAACAGCAAAGATATTTAGAAAGGCCCGTAATTAACATCCGCATGTTGTATTGTCAATCACAAATGCATTTTAAAGGTATGAAAAGAGTATAACAAATAATATAAAATGTATGGGACAAAAATTCCATTTCCCGTTCTCTTGACTTTATGCACTATAATTTACTCAAGGGGATGAGAAACTTCTTTAAAAGCAGTGCCTTGTGGACACAAAAATCACAAAAAGTTTCAAATCTCTTGTTATTTTTATTATTGTTATTTTATGATTACCATTGAACCATCAAAGGCTTAATTTGTTGAATTTATTGTGTTCAAAAACTTTCCTTAATTTACTTAAATTCACTGAACATGTTAATTTTGGGAGTTTACATATACAGTGTATATTATTGTAATTTTGGTGTCAGTAAGAGTGTAACCAAAGCAATGCTTCTATTCCGCAAGGTTGCATTAAATTGATCAAAAGTGGCAGTAAATACATTTTTAATCTTACAAAATATTTTAAAATAAATTGTGTTGTTTAGTTTTTCACTTTCTATTCTTCAAGGAATCCTGAAAAAAAATTCATGGTTTCCACAAACATTTTAAGCAGAACAACTGCTTTCAACATTGGAAATATTGGAAATTGGAAATATTGGAAATATTCTTTCAACTTTGGGAAGTCGTGGCCTATTGGTTAAAAAGTTTGACTCCTAACCCTAGGGTTGTGAGTTCGAATCTCGGGCCTGCAACACCATGACTTAGGTGTTCTTGAGCAAGGCATCGAACCCACAACTTCTCCCCTGGCGCCACAACATAAATGGCTGCCTACTGCTCCAGGTGTGTGTTCACAGAGTGCGTGTGTTCACAGTGTGTGTGTGTGTGTGTGTACTTTGGATGGGTTAAATGCAGAGCACAAATTCTGAGTATGGGTAACAATACTTGGCTGAATGTCACATCACTTCACTCACTTTAAATAACAGGAAATGTTTCTTGAGCAGCAAAGCAGTATTTCAGAATGATTTCTGAAGGATCACGTGACACTGAAGACTGGAGTAATGATGCTGAAAATACAGCTTTGCCATCACAGGAATAAATTACATTTTAAAATATATTCAAATAGTAAAATTGTTGTTTTAAATTGTAATAGTTTTACTGCATTCTATATAAAAAAAAATATGATTTATATAGTTTTGTTGGACATAAAATACTTTTTTTTTTTTTACCAATCCCAAACTCGAACAGCGATATACTTTAATTTGACAGTGATGTCAACTATAAATGCTAGTCAAATGTCATTCTGAACCCAAAAAACTGCAAATTACTGTATGTTTTTCATGAGAATCAAAGGGTAGAGCTACATACAATTAAAGTTTCTTGGTAGAGCTCTCATGGAATGCTTTTATACCTCAAATCTGTATTCCAGAATGTTACCCCAGAGGGACAAACTAAAGAGCCCTCATGGCAGCTTCACAGAATGTTTTAAAAGTCTATGCTGCCGCTAACAGAAAAACCAGCCCACTCACAGGAAATGATAATTGGCCTTTCTGAATGCTAAACAAACTGTGCTCTCTTATAGCATTCTTTCAGCAGCCCCTTTTCACCCTCATCTGTAGCATTTTAAGCATGCTTTCCAGAAATCAATTCCAAGATTACCCAGAAGTCAATAGAAAAATAAACAGCAGAGAGGGAAGATTACATAAAATTATCAGTGAGATGGAAAGCCACAGACAGGAAACACCTGGGAGATGATTTACAAATATGTTTCTATTTAAGTTATTATCTTAAGTATTCAGGCCACGTACACACTGCAGCTAAATTCAGTTGTCACTTCACCTTTTAGTGCTTCATCCTTTTGCTAATTCTTTATCTTTAAAATAAGTAATGATACATTTTGCATTTACCAATAAACTTCTATACAGTATGTCTTAATTTGACCAGATAACATATTGAAATTACACACAAAATTATGCAGCATTTATTATTATTATTATTGTTATTACTATTATTATTCACCAGTTTGGCAACATTGGCAAGTGTTTTGTACTATACGGTCTTTATTAAATTTGACTAGACCACTTGCTACAAATTTTCTAATGCAAGTACATGAAGTTTAGATGTAAAGTTTAAGCTGACGTTCCCAGAATTCTCCGTGTCGCATTTCAAATTTTGTTTGAATTTGATGTTTTTTCTTTGAAATAACTGTTTCTTCTTATTATTATTTTTCTTACCGGTTAAGTTTATTATGGTTGTATGTTACATTAAATGTTGTTAAATTAATGTTTATTACATATTTCAGTTTAATGAGTCTCATCATGATGGTGTTTAGTGCTTGTGTGAATGGCAATGTGCACCTTCTATGTATCTTATTTTTTAACAGATTTCAGTACTTCAAAAAGTTGGTATATTAACATTATATCAGTTAAATTACGGTATTTAACTGTAAATGTAAATAAAACCTTTAAACCTAATACGGTGTTACCGTATTAAACTGTTAAACCTAAAACGGTGTTACAGTATTTTTTAGGGTATAAACCCTCTACGCACACCTTGGCAATATAATCGCCATTGGCGAGTACATTTTTCAGTTTTTCTATAATTTTAACTGAACTTAAGGTTTGTGATGCTTAAGATATTGCTGGTCATTCAGGGTTTCTGTTAAAAAAAATAGTAATAGATTATATTAATTCTTACTTCCATACTAACAATATGCAATGCGCTACGGATTGATGATCTGCTGGGTTCATGAATATTAATCACGTTGTCTGTATTCGGTCGAACTGGTTTTGCTGAAATCAAAACAGGGATGGTAATAGTGCCAGCCGATGAAATTGCCATTTGCGCATTAGCTCCTCCCACTACCGGAGAAACTGGCATATCTTCTTTCTGCTTGTTCTAAAATGCTGAATAATAATAAAAATAATGGCCACCCTATAAATATTTTCAGAATGTTTTTTTTCTCTCTCTCTCTTTGTTCCAGGCCTGATGGCGATTAAACCTCATCTCAGCTTTCTGTAATATGGGATAAGGGTGTTAACTGAAGTACATGCAGTGGGTGGAATGAGCTGATAGACTGTGCTGGAAAGCTGGAGAGCCAGCCAGAAGATGGACCCAAGAAAGATGTGATGTGCCCACTGCTCCTTTGATGACAAGCTGGAAAGAGAGTCAAAGAAAAGAAAGCGGTCAGGGAAGAACTTCCCAAGGCTAATCAAGCATCTGACTTCATGTTGCAGTGGTGAATGGCAGACAAAGATGGACCCCAAATGTTTCCTTTGCCTTTCCCATGTTCACTGGTTTGCCAAAGCCATCAATGAACCAAATGAAAATGAAACAAACTGGAGAGATGAACTAGTGAATTGAATAGCAACTAAATCTCAACTTTGCTCTTGAAAACTACCTGTCTATGGGATTAATGTATTAATTTTGTGTGTAATGTTTTTTAGTTTTTTTGTCACATCTCTTCAGTTTTATCACATTACGTGAATGCAATGTAAAGCTTCTTCTTTGCACTTCTTTCATTAAAATATCCAGCATCTACCACTCAAGGATCTGACCTTGCTATAGATTTTCTCAAAATTTAGCCCAGAGAAAACTGAAAGAAACACTTTCAGCCCACTGCTTTATTTACAACATTTCATTTCCCTATTGAAATCAAGACGTGACATCCAAAGCCAAAGGAGTCTACAGTGCTTCTTTGACAATGGTCTACAGAAGTGGCTTTTGAAAAGCACCAAAAAGAAAAAATGAGATAAAAGCTTTGAATGTGTTATACAACTGAGACTTAAAAGTACCATATATAAGTGTGTGTGTGTGTGTGTGTGTGTGTGTTGCTGTATGTGCTTGTGCGTATGCAATTAATAATTTAGTTTTTAAGTATTTAACTAATACTTGTATTGAGCAAAGACACACTTTGCTAATTTATTTGACATCTAACAGTTAATAAAGTGACTAATCTGTTTAAAGGAGTAATTTTACACTGTATATCTTGATGGATTGATCACTAGAGAAGGGTTAAAGAGTGATGTTTTTTTTTCAGAGAACAGTACATCTGCCTCTTCATGTTCAAGACAAGACCAAAAACACAATTGCAGTCACAATGATTTCTCTATGTAGCTCTTCAATGAAAGAAACATCAATCAACCCTTGAATAGGTGGTTTCAAGATGTGGTTTTCAATATATGAGTTGTATCAAGAAAGTGAAGGTAGTGCACAAAATGAGAAAGAAATAAAAGAGGTTTATAATAATAATAAATAAAAATATTGTTTTTCAAGTGATACAGTATGTGATAATGAAGCAGGAGCGAAAGACCCACAAGAGTTCCTATTTCTCAAACTGTGCAGTGTTCCTTATCTTTGGCTCGTTATTCCTTTTCATCTTTCTTGATACACACTTTCTTTCTGCTTCTCTCACCCTGAACAAGTTCAAGTGTTTTGCAACTTCTATAACAAACTTCCCTTCACTCCCATTCCACTTAAAGCCGATAGATAGATGAACATCCAGGCACATCTGTAAATGATCCAGAATCGCAAACAAGCTTTTCCTTCACTCTTCACGCACACAGAATAAAAGAGATCCAACGCAAAGCCAATGACATGCCATATTCAATGCAAAGGGCAAATGGCAGTGTTCGAGCTTATCAGAATGACTGTAAGACAACAGAAGAAGGAAACAAGAAGAAAGGTGCCATGGACAGAAAGAGGTAGTGAGAGCGAGGAGGAGGGGGAGGAAGTCATTAATGACACAGTGGAACATCGCAGCCTCCAGCTTTGCTTTCTAATTACATTTGGCTCTCTGTAACAATCTGGAATTACGTGCTACATTTCCAGCTTTTAGAGAGCCCACGGACTAACACTCAGCTTTATATCATTCTCATTTATTCTTATTCTCTTTCTCCCTTTTATTTCGTGCCATCCACACTCGCCTGTCAACCCCTAGAACAATAACTAAAGCGGTGTCAAGCCTCCGCAAATTGCTGCATGTTTTGTGGAGCAGGGTAACAGGGTGGGTTGAAAACTCAGCCCAGAGCACTATGGGTAATGCGCATCATCAGTATGCCTAAAGACTTGGAATGAACCATAGATGGGGATAAGAGGAAAATAAAACAACACTGACTAACAGAATATGAGTCAAACTCAAGTCGTTTCTAATGACCAAGTGCATAAAATGATGATTAATTAATCATTTTCAACACTTAAGTAATATGGAGGATAGGATCACTGAGAGAAAGACAGAAAGAAAGACAGAAAGAAAGAAAGAAAGAAAGAAAGAAAGAAAGAAAGAAAGAAAGAAAGAAAGAAAGAAAGAAAGAATCAACAGATTTACATTGCAACAAAATTCAGAGAACATAATTTCACTGGGGAAATGTTATATTTATATTTTTTTTATATTATGTAATCAAACCCACAAACTTTACTTAAACTTATCAAACTAAGTACACAGAAATATGCAGACAATTATTTCATTAAAATTGCACTAAACTTCCAGGATCCAAACAACTGGGTTATAAAATAGAGCTATTTTAAATTAGAAAAAAAGTGTTTGACTTCTGTAAATCAGAAGGCTTGCCATCTTATTTCTCTCCAGCATCAGACATCAGCGACAGAAAAGTGTCATCCAGCTCCTCTTACATTACATAAAAGTGCACCTGTACAGCTTTTTTTAGTATAAATTAGAAGTGTGTGTGTGTGTGTGTGTGTTAACACTGATTTCAAGGCATGTATCGAGGGCAATATAAGGAAAAATGAAAGAGATAACTCTTATACCACCCTTCAGATACATACATAGAATACTGACACATTAAAGCCATGCACCACAACCACAGTCCGTTATATTCTGCACTGACAGATTGATTCTATATAATGTAAATATGTACTGTAATATAATAATGAGAATGGTTGAGTCTTCACCTCGTTTAAAGCCTAAACACACTTTTTAATCTTTGCTTCCTCAGTGACATCCACCTAAGGCTAAAAAAAAAAAAAAAAAAAAGTATAATTTTTTTGTTTGTTTTTCTTTTGTTTTTCTTTCAGAACAGAACACGTAGTTAACTTTGATGAATGTATACAGTTTGAACCAGTCTGAAACAGACTGTCTAACATCGGGTTACACTTGTAACTAACTCAGCTGCTGGGTCAATTTTGCTGACAATACAAAAACAACCCAGCACCTTGGTAAAAGTAAAGCAAAGACTAATACAAATAACTCAAATTGACACAAAAGGCATGTAACCCAGCATCTGGGTCAAAAATAACTAGGCATTTTTTTTTAGAGCTCATATACTACAATGTGTTCAGTAACTTGCAGAAGGATTTTTCATAGCTTTGATTAGCTAGCTGTGTTTTAACACAAGTTTAGGTCTATATTTTTAGTTAGTGGTTGCTTTGTAGTCTCAGTACAAACATTTGATCTGTGAGGCCTGTGAACTGGTGGTGAGTCGATAACCCCAGCAGATTTCACAAGTGGATATTGGATTTGAAGATCTGATAAAACTGTGTCTTTCCTTTAAGCATACACATCAAAAAATAGGAGCAATTTGATCTTGTGGTCTTTGGCCCATGCGGTGATGAAAACACAGGTGGTTCAGGCTGACATTTCGGCTATTACATCAATCCCTCTAAGCAACAGCAATGAGGTCACCCTTCTGTAATACTGCACTGCCCAAACACAAATGTTGAAGGCACCAAGGAGCCTGGAGCTAAAACTATCCTGAAGAGCTGCCAGAGTCAGGCAAGGTTCAGAACAGGGATTTAGATGAAGTTGCTCACACACACAAACATTCAAACAAATTATTTTTTGAAGAGGATTCTCTCTATATATATATCTCTCTATATTAAAATCCTGGCTGGGACATGTCTCGTATGAATGGCGCATATGGCCATCCTACTTTAGACATAATGATTTTTATCAAGATTATAAACCTATTCTATCCTCTAACCCCTCCCCCTAATTTATTGGGATTCATAAATTTTGTTTTACTCATGAGGCCTAAAATTTTGTCTACACAACACACACCCAGCTTCTATAAACGTAAATGGAGAACACAAAAAAACCTTCAAAACTGTTTGCCAAGCTTATATTCAACAATACTGTTTAAATACCATGAAAAAAAAAAAAAAAAAACTTTACACTGCTTCAAAAGTATTCCATTTCAAACAAATGCTGTTCTATTGAACTTCCTAATTATCAAAAAATCTTGAAACACAAAATACATCACAGTTTCCACACAAATATCAAGCAGCACAACAGTTTTCAAAATTGAATGATTTCTGAAGGATCATGTGACACTGAAGACTGGAGAAATGATGCTGAAAATTCAGCTTTACCTTAACATGAATAAATGACATTTACATTTAGTCATTTAGCGGATGCTTTTATCCAAAGCAACTTACAAATGAAGATAATGGAATCAATCAAAAACAACAAAAGAGCAATGATATATAAGTGCTATAATATACTATATATATACTATATATATATATATATATATATATATATATATATATATATATATATATAGTTTGGACACACCTTCTCATTCAAAGAGTTTTCACTGAAGACATCAAGGGCTATTTGAGCAAAAAGGAGAGTGATGGGGTGCTGCGCCAGATGACCTGGCCTCCACAGTCACTGTACCTGAACCCAATCGAGATGGTTTAGGGGTGAGCTGGACTGTAGACAGAAGGCTAAAGGTGCTAAGCATCTTTTTGGGAACTCCTTCAAGACTGATGGAAGACCATTTCAGGTGACTACCTCTTGAAGCTCATCAAGAGAATGCCAAGAGTGTGCAAAGCAGTAATCAAAGCAAAAGGTGGCTACTTTGAAGAACCTAGAATATGACATATTTTCTTTTTTATGTATATCATTCTATATATAATTCCACATGTGTTAATTCATAGTTTTGATGCCTTCAGTGTGAATCTACAATTTTCATAGTCATGAAAATAAAGAAAACTCTTTGAATGAGAAGGTGTGTCCAAACTTTTGGTCTGTGCTGTATATATATATATTCAATTATTAAAATAGAAAACATTTGAACAGTAGTATCAAATCACCAATACAACCATAAGTAACTTAAAATGCATTTTTAAATTTTGTCCAGCTAATGTCCATGTGTATATTCTAGAGCAAAAAAAATAAACCATGTCCAAAGAGCTGCCATAATACAGTAAGTGTTCTTTCCTTATACTGTCTGATGGTTAACACACATGCTCTGGAGACAGTTACACACAGACATGAATCTGCCCCACGTGATGTCATCATCACATTCGCCTTTTTGTTTCCCGTCTTTTCTCCCCAGAAACACATATTGTCAGGGATCTGCAAGAAATGGGACCCAAATGCAGAATGAGCAGACAAGGGTATTTTATTAACAAGACGAAGACTGGAACAGCTGGGGAATTTGCAGTGAAACAGTTCAAACAGACAGGCTGGGCAGACAACAATACGGGCAGGAGGGATGACCACTGAGACAGTCCAAGATGACCACAGGCCCAAGCACAGAGTAGGCAGCTCCAGAGGAAGGGCCAGGTAGACACAGGAAACTCGTAGCTTCCATTGAAACTGCAACGTCACCAGACTAGTCGCCAGGTAGAGACTCACAAGACCAGAGACTTGACACGTGAGAGAGGTGAGCTGCTTCCAGGCAGTGGGGTACAGTGGTCAGGAAATCTGAGTGGGGCCAAGACAAGACAATACACAAAAACAAGACTCAAAACGACAGACAATTGAAGACAAAATTAGAACAAAGCAAAAGAAAACCAAAGCTATAATCCAAGAGTAAGAACAAAACTCAATCCAAAACTGGAATCACTTAAGCAAGAATAAATGAAAACTTAAAACGAATGAGAAACAAAACTAGATTAGAATACACAAAAATATTTCCTTTTCTTTTAAACTAGACAAAGCTAAAGACCATAAATAATATAAACAACTAGATAAGAGATCAAAATAATTATCACGCTCAAAGGGATAAATTCTAGACCAAGAGACGGGTAAACACCAAAAACGAACCAGCAGAGACACAAGGAAAGAAACCCCAATATATAGGAAAGTACACATGAGGATCAGGTGAAAACAATCAAGCAGACAAGGGCTAAACAAGGGGGCGTGACCAGGGGTAACAAGGAGGTGGGACAAGGGGAGCACGTGGCAGACACAAACAAAGACAGAACCATGTGCTTAGACACAAAACAAACAAAGAAACATGGAACAGAGACAAGATGGACAGGGCTGTCAGGGCAGGATCCTGACACATATATGGCCTTGTCACTGCTTTAGATCACAATACTAAAGTGAAAGCCATCTTCCCTGTTCTCAGTAGTTTGAGTGTTGTAAATGAATGACAGGCTGTGGATGATCAGTATTACAGCAGAAAGAGACTGTTTGATTTAGAGAGCAGAATAGAGTTTTGCCGTGGCTAATGCAAGCACATGAAACGTTCTCTCTGATAATGAGGGATTGAAGCTGTATTTCAATCTCAAAATAAAACCTGCAGGTAAAACACTAAGAGACATGAGGAAAAAGTAATGAGAGAGAAAAATATTTGAATAAGGTTTCATGTAAACATTGGGTTCCATTAACCTCTGTAAACTCGAATCATGAAGAGCTATCAGCAGTTTGAGGAAGATTTTTTTTTACTCACACACGGTCTAGAGGGAGTGCTCACAAATCAATAATATTCATCCAAATGTAAGTGATCCAATCAGGACATCTAATCAGCAGAGCCCTTTCATCAGTCTCAGGTTCTGAGATACCTGGAGCCCACCATGCACACTGAAGAAACATTTTGTTTGTTTTATAGATTTCAAAAATCTGATTTCAATTGTGTAAATAGGGATTTGTTCTGGGTGAAACTTCTCCAGGCCAGGGGAGATGGGATATTTTATAAGGCTTTAAAATCCTTGTATGCGAACTGTGTTGGATGTGTTTAAGTTAATGATATGCAGACAGACTGGTTCCCTATGCCCTTTGGAGTAAAACAAGGAGATGTCCTGTCCCCAAGTCTATTTACTCTATTTATAAATGACTTGGTTATTGAAGTCAAACATCTCGATTTGGGCATAATTTTGGACCGTGTGACTGTGGCCATTTTGCTGATGCCGATGATGTGCTGTAGTACTGCTGGCTGAAACAGAGGAGGACCTATAGGCAATGAAAAATGTGGTACAAGATCGGTGCTGTAGATGGAGACTTTCCATAAATTATACTAAAACCCAAATTCTACATTTCAGGAAAAAATCTATTCCACAAAGTAAAAAGGTTATTTCAAACTCATTTATTCAGATAAATGTGTATTCATTTCTGTGTATTGTGCCTACTGTTTGGCAACTGTTTTTTTGTTATAGTAAATTGATGGTGTCTCACAAGAACTTAAAAGGGCTGGGCATACGTGTATGCAAGACACAATAATAATAAAAAATCATTAATTCATTCATTCATTCATTCATTCAGGCTCACTTGCATGGCAGAAATGTCAGGGTCGATGAAATATAAGGATGTCTGAGATAGGGCTGCACGTTTTCAAGTTTTTCATTAACCGTTAACCGAGGCCCTTAGCGGTTAATACTCGGTTAACCATAGTGTGCCATAGTAACCATAACCATAGCAATTACCGGACATTGGCCGAAAAAAAAAAATCCGACAAAATGTAATCTCTCCGGTCAAATTGCCCTATTAAAACTGCCTAATAATGCCGCCCATTAACACAATCTGAATTTGAGAAGAAGCCTAGAATGTATAACAAGGAGACTTCGCGGCCGACTCGCTAAGGCTATGACTATGAGTATGTTTGACAGGTACAATATTTGAAAATCGATAATTATTTATTTATTTACTTTAATTACATTTATATCTTTTTTATATTTATATCAACCCATAGACTTTCAAATATCAAAATGTCATGAATTAATATGTATTTGTGTACAAAATGACATATAAACATATTTTCCTATTATACTTTGCCTGGAAACGCTTCCAACAAGGCGTCGGTTCTATTTCTAGCATGCACGCGTCGAGCCGCGCCTGAGCCGCGCGTCTCACGCAGGCAGTCGGCAAGCTCTAACCGGTTAACATGGGAACCGAATTAAAAACAGACACGCAACGCAGCTGAGATGCTTTCGCCACGCATCCAGTGTGTCCTGACCGGCCTAATGATGCCCGGGTGTTGGCTGTTGAGATTACAACAACAAGGTTTTACTTTAAGTATATCTAAGCACTGTATTGCAATACTTGCATTTTGCCCCGTCACTCTCAATTTTAAAGTGCTCCAACACTGTACTTTTTTTTGCCCGCTTCATATTAGAAAAATGACTTCTTCTTGTGGACATTACAAATGTCTGGGTGCGCTCTGGCGGTCTCTGGTGGTGCAAAAATTTATTACAACTAAATTCAATGCACGCCATTGACGTAACTTAACCGAGCAAAATGTTTCACTCGGTTACGCAATTTTTAACGGTTAATCGGTTAACCGGTTAACCATGGACACCCCTAGTCTGAGATGATAAAAAGGAGAAATCATTTAAAATTTATAATTCAAAATAGCTTTTTAGGAAATAAATGTTTGCATTCATCTTAGATACACAGATGTACATTTTATATGACATTAAGTCATAAAAGTTGTGGGGCACACCAGCATTAGCAAGGACATGCATAACATGAATCACATGCACATGCTAATGAAAAATTCATGAATATTAAAAATCATCTATATATCCATCTGTATAACTAACAAACAAATCAGTCTTATTGTTTATTATGTACACACTACTAAGATCAGTTTGAAGGTAATCCACAGTTCGTTCATTTTCAAAAAATTAACATAAGTGAAATTTATCAGCTGATTTTAAAGATATAAATTTGCCTTCAATGAGTTTGTATTTATTGAATATGAAAGATTTTTTAAACAATGGTTGTCACCCGCAAGCGTTATCACTGCACTTCAGAACACTGAATCACAGTAAGACCACTGCTTTCTCGAATGAATGACAGGCTGAGAGTAAACTGTTCACCTTTTGCCCTGAGGGAGGCAGGCGGAGTGACTGAATCAAACCTGCATAGTGAGAGATCACAAATCCACGTTTGGAGGTGATGCGGTTTAAAACACTGAAGAAATCAGGCTTGTGTAAAGCTGAATATGATTCAAAGGATGCAGTATGAACACATCTGAGATTCAGTCACTCTCAAGGGGACAAGGAGAGTTAAATCTGTAAAAGAATTGCAAAGCAGTACAGCTAGCGTGCTCAAATTGCTTGTTTGTTTGTTTTTTGTTTTAAGTTTCCATTTAAACTAGGGCAAGGTAACGTCATGCATGCAGGATACTAAGGGAGTGGGAGAAGAGGCTCCGAAAGCAACCGGGCATGCAGGGGAGTTGGGTTTGTAGAGCATGTGAAAGTGTTAATGAGCCCCATCAGTGCTCCGTGTGAACATGTTGTTTCACAGCATTGTTTTCATTGGTGTATGGGAATGGGTGGCTATAGCATTCATCTGCAGGTGAGAAAGCATTGCTGTGTGTCCCAGAAAAACAAGCAATGTCCCAGAAAAACAATGAAAGTCAGCTCTGTCAAACACAGAAACACAATCAGCCACACAAACACGTTTACCTACCTATCACAATATAAAGTACAGATTCATATATATATATATGTATGCGTGTGTGTGTGTGTGTAGGGTGATGCAATATACAGCTTGTGCGGTTTAAATTCCATTTAGCCTATCAAGAGTCCCCACAAGGACAGTATACCAAATGTGTGTGTGTGTGTGTGTGTGTGTGTGTGTCAATAATAGCAGCTCATTAAATGTAGGTGATTAAACTGAGCCATTTCAACGCAAAATTGGACTTGTCTCACACACACACACATAAAGTGGGATCACATTATAAATCTGTTATTCAAAGTCTAATTTAAACATTAAAATAAATCAACTTTAAGGATTCTGCACTATTTGTATGAAAATCAAATACATATTTCTATCTGAACAATTCAAAATCTTTATGTACTACACAAATAGACTCCAGCATGCATTAAGTGGGGGTAAGAGGGAAGGCTTGTTAGCACAGTGGTTAACAAGAAAAATAAAAAATGGCACTTCATACCCAAAAGGTTGCCAATCCCTGATATACTGTAATCAATATTAAGCTTTTGTCTCGGCGGTACTTGAAATGTACTGGTTTGATTGGTCTTACTTCCTTTTCTCTCCAGAGGCTGGAGAAATATCAGATGATATACTGGCATGTTAACTGCTTATTTTCAACAATAAGATCAACAATAACCTAATGGGCCACTAAATTCAGTTTACTTAGGATTTACTTTCACAGTTATGCACTTAAACGAGTATTTTATAATGGCTTAAAGGACTGGAGCAACTTTAAATCTCTTTACGTATTGTAATAAGTATTGTTGAGCAAGTTCAAATCTTGCTCATCTTTACAGAGTAATTAAAGACAGCTCTTTAACTCTTCATTATACCTCTGTTGTGCTTGGCCCCTCAATTACTGCATGCAGCTATATTTATTATTATCAGCATTGAAAAAAAGAAACCTTGATACATTCTATTTTTCTGGATTGTTTTATGAAAAGAAAGTACTAAAGAACAGCATTTATGTGAAACAGAACTGCTTGGTAAGATTATAAATGTCTTTCCTGTCACTTTTAATCAATTTAATGCATGCTTGCTGAATAAATGTATTCATTACTTTCAAAAAAATGGTAGTGTGTTGCAAATACCAAGAGGTCATGAGTATATATATTTGAAGTAGTCTGAGAGTTATGAAGGAATAAGTAAAAAAAAAAAAAAAATGTATGGACTGATCCAACAATTCTCTATCTATGTATACCAACTAAAACACATTCATTCTCATTGTTTTAATAATACCATGAGTGCTGTGGAGAACAAAAGGAATTTATGAAGAAGATTATAACTGCCAAGACTGCTTATGAACGAGTATGCAAGACCGTGATTTGCATGCCTGTCTCTCAATCACACACACACACACACACACACATTCACACAGAACAGTCAAAAACAAGCCAAAAGAGTTACAGTATGAGCTGAAGCAATGAAGTACATTAAGTAAATGCTGTTGAATTTTAATGTTATTTCCATTTTTTAATTATACATTATATACAACACTAAATAAAAATCAACTGCATTTTCATTTCTCTTAAACGCAACATATTTCTTTAAATACAAATTATTTATTGTAATGCCTTATTGCAATGCAATGCCACCATTGTTCCTCCACTCTAATAATTGTTTATTTCATTGCAGTTTTTGCTGCACTAGACCATTTTACTTGAAAACACAACATATTTTTTACATTAAATAACAGATTACTTCTTACTTCTTCTTAAGAGTACTTCGGAAATCAATATGGAAATTTTTTATGTTGCTCTAGATTATTTGTCAAAATGTAAAACAGTTATCTTGATTTCACATAAAATGCATTTTAAAGTTGTTTTAATATATTATTATATTCTGTACTTTACAGACAACATTATCACTTCTACATTGCAAGCATTACATCATGTGATCATTCTTTATTTGAAATGTAACTGTGATGAGTGGGGCGGGGCTGAGAGCCGTGGGAATGGGGCGAGGCCGGTGGAGTGATTGAGAAATGAGCGACACTTGCTCGACCCACCAGTCTCGAGTCCCACGGAAGAGATGGAAGGGTATAAAACAGGAGTGACGACAGTGAAGGACGAGAGAGGACAAGGCCTGGACTTTGTTTTATGTTTTGATTTTGTTTGTGCGCGACAGTCGTCCGTAAGGGGCTGCCGCGCTGTTTTGTGTTTATTTGATTATTAAAGTTTGATTTGATTGTCCGCCGGTTCCCGCTTCCTTCTTCCCGATGATTATGAAGTTTGTACAGTGTTATAGTAACGATCTTTACTGAAAGTGTGCAACATTTCAATATCTAGCTTTTCAAAAAACATAATTATGACAGTATGTTAAAGACCCGACTGAATAATTAGAAGCACTTCAGTAGCACAACCAAAGAACATACTCCAACAGTTGAAGGGAGTTGGTCCTTTTTATATTTGTGTTAGCTAGGTCAGTTAAAAATAGCACTGCACACTGGTGGGACCAATGTTTGGGAATATGATACAGAAAGGGACTGAATTAAATGTGTGTGTGAGATAGAGTGTGTGTGTGTGCGTATACATCCATAGAGATCAAGCTGATGTGCATCTCACCCCCATATCCACCCTCCGCTCACTCACTTCAGAAAAAATCTTCCTGAATGATGTCTTATACTGTGTTCCACAATTTCACTTCCTCTGCTCCTCTCTTCCTATTCCCTCCCTCTTTCTCCCAGTTCACACAGTCTCTTTTTTTCTTACTTTCTTTCTTTCTCCAAATGCATCATCCATCCAAACACAATCTGATGGAGGGGGTTGCTTAGCAACTTCTTTCTATAAAGATAATTCTAAAGCACTCCATCTCTCTTTCCCCCTTCCCCCATAAATCCAGATTTCATGTTTGGGTAATTTCCTTTCCTGTATCTCAGTCCATTTCCCTCAACATCCCTCTCACATACCAACATTCTAACTTCACAACCCCAATATTTCCCTCCTAATCCTAAACTATTTTCCTTCTCAAACACCTCTTGATCCCTGGCTGTGTGCCTTTCCTTCCTGCTATCTCTCGTTTCACATTTAAAAGCACAGCGTTGTGGAAATGCTGCTTTCCGCAACTACAAACACAAGCCAGCACCCTCTTCCTCTGACCGACTCCTGAGTATTGAACTTAAAATTAATGTCAACTTCACTTCCCCTTCTGTAGCATATGAGGACTCACATGGCAAAACATTTGATGGAATTGCTAAAATTTGACTACATTGTAACATTAAGTAGTGCAGTATTGTCAAAATGCCATTTGTCTGCACATGATAAAATAAGCTTGCCTTTAAAAGGTTATATGTGTGAAATAGTTACAAGGCAGGGCTCAGGGAAAAAAATTACTAGAGAGGAATTGGCTCATAAAATATAGCATTTAGGAGCCACATTACTTTTCTACTTTTAAAATAATTGACTTGCTGTGGGGACATGTAGGTACATTTAGTATACAGACTGAGACTAATACTATACTATTAGAGTGAATAGCTATATAGTAAAGAATGTTGAATGTTTGAAGAATGTTGGTAAATACAAAAAAAAAAAACAATAGTTTTGGTTTCCATTTGACTTGCATTTTTTTCAGTCAATGGAAGTCCATGGGAACCAACCATGTTCCACAAAAGAAATAAAGTCATACAAGTTTGGAACTACATGAGGGTGAGTAAATGATCGCAGAATTTACATTTTTGGGAGAACTATCCCTTTAACGTATTTTATTAATGATTAAGAAAATGATTTTCAGCAGCATATCAACACTTCAATTACCTTAAGATTGGTTTTTACTCAACAAAATGGTAAGGCAGAAGGGATTTAACACAGAAATGAACTCCTTTAGGAAAGTGTCACCCCACATTCTGAAAGCTGAGAAATGTTAATATCCACTTTATTGTGCCTGAGCACACACATACACAGCATCCCATTATTGTTTTGTTCAACTTACAGTGTTAGAGAGCTAAGGGCACCCTCGGAGTACCCATTCTGCTTTCTGGATTAAATATTCATCTAATTGTGATCTCGAAAGCTCCCGGGCTGCATTGGAGAAGGAGGATTCCTAGAGGCAGAGAGAAGTGGAGAAGGCATTTGTTCAACTCAAGATCATCATGTGTTTGCTTTTGTGTGTGGATCTATTGGCATATATTGTTAAAATCTATCATCCTGTATAGAACACACACACACACACACTCCAGTTATACAAAAGTATTTATGATTGGTCATTAAATACTGCTTCACCATGGCATCTGCTTGCCATAGTTCAGTGTGTGTAAAGTGTGTGTGAACAATAGCATGTGTGTATGTTTGTGTCCCACAAGGACTGAACTTGTGCTCTTCACTGATTAACTGGAGAATTGTGGGTGATCTGGCATCCTGTACCCATAATGAATTCAATTATGAATTAACTCTGTGCACAATTAAACCCATAACATTTGGATCGCTGGCTCTGTGTGAGTATGTGTGTGTTTACAGTCATGGCCACACATTTTGACAGTGACTTAAATTAATTTGTTATGCAGAGTTTGCTGGTTAGGCTGTTGTGGTGTTCATCCACATTGTTACTAGATTACGGTGTAGAGTGATCAAATGCATTTTATATATTTGCTAAAAGCTTCATGATACCATAGAAGAACCTTTATGTCTAAATGGTTCCATAAAGAACCTTTAACATCTGAAGAACCATTCTGTTTCACAAAAAGTTATTTGTGGTGAAATTAGTTTCTTTAGATTATAAAAAGGTAAGAAAGAGATAGTTCTTTAAAGAACCTTTGACTGAATGTTTCTGTGTGGAACCAAAAAAGGTTCTTCTGTGGTATCGCTTGAAGAACCTTTTGAAGCACCTTTATTTTTAAGAGTGCAGGTAAAATTGTAAGAGCAGAATGATTGCTATAAAAGGAGGGAAGGCAAGGCAAGTTTATTTATATAGCACATTTCGTACACAATGGTAATTCAAAGTGCTTAACATAAAAGAAAGCAAAATAGAATAAATAAAATAATAGAAAAATAAATAAAAACAAGCAATTTTAAAACTTATCTTAATGAGTGCTGTCTCTTTGCTGTGATGCAGTCGGAAACCATATTGAAAATTGTCCAGGTAATCATTTGAGTTTAAGCATTAGTTCAGCTGACTAAAAACTACCTTTTCTATAATTTTGCCTATAAAGGGAAGATCAGATATTGGTCTATAATTGCTCAAAATGGTGTTATCAAGATTGCTCTTTTTCAGGAGGGGCTTAACAACTGCAGTTTTCAGAGAGTTTGGAAATGTCCCAGAAAGAAATGAGGCGTTCACCACTTCTAAGAGATCTGCTTCTAAACAATTAAGCACACTTTTGAAAAGAGATGTGGGAAGTGTGTCAAGATAGCAGGTTGACGATTTTAGGTGATGTACTATTTCTTCCAAAATTTTGTCATCAATTGCTTCAAAAGTAGACCTAGTATCTTTTTAATATTGTGGCCAAATCTGTCTGACCTCTGCATTGCTTGAGGATGTGCCAATCGCCTTCCTGATATTGATGATCTTCTCAGAAAAGAAGAAAGCAAATTCATTGCATTTGCTGTCTGAAAGCATTTCACTGGGAATCTGACTTGGGGGGCCTCTCAACAGTGGCAAAAAGAGTAAGAGTGTTGTTTCAGTTATTGTTTAACAAAACGCAAATAACAAATGCAATAACAAAAGTCAAACTCTGAGGAAATCATTGACAGCATTTATGTGACCTCTTCAAGGCTGGAGAGTATTTTGGAGGCCTGTAAATAATAATCAATAGAAAAAGTGGAACACCTTTCAGCACAAAATGACAATTTATTGCATTGATAAACATCTTTAAATAGAGCAGCTACACCTCCACCTCTCCTAACAGTCCTGCAGACACTCATGAAAGTAAAGTTAGGAGGGGCTGCTTCATTGAAGACTGTTGCACTGCAGCTGTCTTGCCATGTTTTGTTTAGAAACATAAAATCCAGATTTTTTGTGGTTATAAAGTCATTGATTAGAATTTATTTATTTTTAATGAGCGAATGTTTAAAAATGCTAACTTGATGGCAGTGATTTGTGTCTTTACATCGATCTTAGTTTGATGCATAATAGGCTGCAAATTAGATGAGTTTACCCTTCGGTTTTTAAAAGGCCTTAGACTTCCCATCATGTGATAAAACTGAAATAGAGAAAGCTACAGGCACACTGGGACCCGACACATATCACTGAGAGCTGTTATCAGTTGTTTTTGGTTCACCTTCAGCAGATAGAGGGTTTGGGCCCTGGCATTGTGGCAGCGGTCGGAGAGCTCTCACAGGAGCAGGGCCCAAAGGCTTTGTTGATATCTGCGGGGGGGGGGGGGGAGTGTGAGAGTTTAGTCCCAGCATACACCAATTCCTCCATTTTCTGTGAGAAGCACAGAAGTGGAGATGCTGGAGAGAGGGATAATGTGTCTGGTGAGATGGGCTGTGTCTCTGGTGTTTCCGGTGGCTGTGATATGTTGTCCTGCCTTCCCTTGCTGTTTTCCAGAAAGTTGTCCTTGGGTGCAGAGTCTTGTAGCTGTTTTGATGCATCACAGTCTGTCTGTGAGGAGCTCTGTGGGCAGGACTCAGCCGGGATGGTGTCCATCAGCAGTGCTTGTTGTGGCTGCATGGTGCTATCAGTGTCCTTGTGGGATATGTTAACTACATGATGACTCGGACCCGGTATGTGTGTGTGTGCTGAATGGATTGACACTCTGCTGAAGGATGTCGGTGAAGAAAAGTTGATATTGTCCTTAAGCACTCTAGCACCAAGTTTGTTTGGGTGGAGGCCATCTAGTTTAAACAGTTGTCTATGGCCCCAGAAAATGTAAGTTGTCAATGAAATTCACTCCTTTCATATTACAAGATCTTTGTAGCCATGTGTTCAGTCCAAGCAACCGTGAAAACATATTTGTTCCCTTTGCTGGGAGTGGTCCACTGATGAACGAATGAACTTTGAGTGTTTGAAGTGTTTCAAAGAGTTCACTGAAGTCCTTCTTAGGAGTTACTGACTGCTCTTTCTGAATATAATTCTTCCCCACATGGATGATTATTCAATTTGATGTCTTGTGCTACATCAGAATATTCTGAAGTTCCTTATTCACAGGAAGGTCTCAATTGGTCATGTTGTTGTAGTCCTGCTACTGATTTTTCCGATAATAGAGTCACCCACTATCAGAGTCCTGGGCACGGCTGCACTCTGAGCTGAATGCCACTGTCTGCTCGTCTTTGAGCGCCTGTTAGTAGCGGTCTTTCCAGGTTTAATCACGTTTGGGGATTCCTCACCCACATTTATTATTGCTTCAAATCTGTTCTGAAGATGTACAGGGGGTGGTAGAAAACCAGTATTCACAAGCCTTGTCATAGTCGAATCTGGGCTAGAGGAAGCTACAGCCGCAATACGGGAAAGTCATGACAATCTGATGTCTCGTGTTCCTTTGGGTCACGCTCACTGTTTGTGCCATCGATTAGTGCGGCGAACAGTTTCGGCTTGTTCCTCTACACTTGGTATAAACTGTTGAGATTCAGAAAAATCTGAGAAAAGTACAGAAATAAGAAGCAAAGCACAGAGCAGTAAGCTAGAACGTCCGAATGGTAGCAAAGCCAGAAGCACCAAATTTCAAGTGGAAGAATTGTGTTCTTGTTGGCAGCTATTACCTTCACTGATTACCTCACATGCCGGCATCATCACTTTGCATCAAACATGGCCTCACATGCAAGAAAACTGCTACAAAGAATATTTCACATGAAAGAACCATGTACCAGATCATCAAGAACTTCAAGGAGAGAGGTCTGACTGCAGTGAATTAGTCTTCAGAACGTCCTAGAGTGTCCAGTGAGCACCAGGATGTCTCCTCCTGAGGAGTAATCTACAGAATCGTGTCAACAGCAGTGCAGAGCTTGTTCAGTAAGGGCAGCAGGTTGGTGTGAGAGCATCTGCACACACAGTGAGGACAAGATTTTTGGACATCAGGCTGGTATCAAGAAGGGCAGCAAAGAAAAGCCACTTCTCTCCAAGGAAAACACCAAGGATTCAAGAAGTCAAGAAAAACTAGGATCAAGAAGTACTAGGATAGGACAGCAGAAGACTAGTGAAAATTTATTTTCTCTGATGAAGCCCCCTTCCTGCTGTTTGGGACATCTGGAAAAACGATTGTTTGAAGAAGAAAAGGTGAACGCTACTATGAGTCCTGTGACAGTGAAGTACCCTGAGACCAATCATGTGTAGAGTTGCTTTTCAACCAAGGGAGTGATTCTGACCAAAAAACACTGCCATGAATAAAGAATTATATCAAAATGTCCTGCAAGATTCACTTCTTCTAGTGATCCATGAGCAATTTGATGGTGATTTTTTCATCCAGCAGAGTGAATTACAGAGGTTATGAAGAACAAGGGTCAAGAGTGTAAATATTGACTCATATATATTTTTGCCAATTAAAGTCTTTAAAACATATGATATGCTTATCATTGTTTTTCAGTATACCATAGAAATGTGGAAAAATAATCTACAAATACTGAAGCACCAAACTTTGCAAAACGAAAAATGTATGTCACTGCCAAAACTTTTGGCCACGACTGTGTGTGAGTGCAAGCCTGTGCGTATGTGCATGCTCTATCTGGGAACAATGCCAAATACACTGTAAAGGCAATAAACAGACTGCACTTAATACAAAACAACTGAAGATCCATTTGATGAATTGTCTGTCAGCTAAATGCATCAGCGATGGTCGATGAAAACACCTTTTGCCTTGAATAACAAACTAATTTTATTTGTTATAATACTGAATTGAACTTATTTTGATGTTATGTTCTCTAATCTCAGTACTGTTCATTTATTGAGAGATTATGGAGTCAGTCACTGCATCTTTTAGCTATAAGTGAAGCACAAGTCAGGGGTCTAAGTTTTGCAGTTCCCCTGCTGAACAGCAACCCATCACTACTGTAGCTCAGATTTCAGATTTCAACATGAGAATCAGTACTATTTCGGTTTAAACGTTTAAGTTTAAATGTATTAAACTCCAAATAAATTAAATTTTTTTTTATATTTTTGTCCATAGGTGTTCTTATTAATAAATGTTAACCTTTCAATTATTATTGTTGCCTCTAGTAATTCTGTATGTGATTTCTAATTTCCAATCTATTTTAAGCCAGCAATATAGCCATTTTTAAACAACAGTTGAGTTAAATAAAACAACTCAGTATGTTGGGTCAAACATTTTACCCTATAGCTGGGTCAAAATAACCAGTATATTTAACCAGTGCTGGGGTGCTATTTTATTATTTTATATTTCAATATGTTTTCAAATGTATTCATGTGATGGAAAACTTAGATTTTAGCAGCTATAGTATTACATTTAATATTCAACTCAATATTCATTTTATATTCAAAATATATTCATCTAGGAAAAAAAGTGATTTTAATAAAAACCAACGCTAAACTTTTGAACAGAATTTATATAATGAAGAGATACTGCTGCAGACCGCTACAAAAAAATAAAAATAATATACCACCACTAGCACACCTTCATAATAAATGTGTCAGCTATCACATATGCAGTACACACTTTATTAGGTACCCCTCTAACACACTGCCATGTGAACAGTCTGAATTATCTGTGCCATGATTTTAAGGTGATCCAGCACTCTTGTCCAAGGTGACATTGTAGCATTACACACTGCTCCAGAAGTAAGTGAATGTGAATTCATGTTGTAAAATTGCCATTCCCCAACCTCCCAAAAGTGCTCAAATGGATTGACATCTGGTCACTATGGGGATCACTGACAAACTGATTTTGTCAGTAGCTAAACTGTGTACTTGTCCAGAAAACAATACTCAGGTAGACTGTGGCATTTAAATTATGCTAAATTGCTGTTAAGCAGCCAAATGTATGTCAAGCAATATTCCACAACATTGCACCACCAACAGTATATAAGACATTGAAACAAGGCTGAAAGGAACCATGAATTCATGCTGTTAACGTCAAAGTTTTACCAGTTGACTTTTACTGGCCCATTTGCAACTGTGGCCACTAGACTTATTTTCTTATTCTGAGTTGACCGGAGTAAAACCCAATGTGGTCTTCAGCTGCTGTAGCCCACCTACTTCAAGGTTTTAATGTGTTTTGAGTTTAGGGATGTTCTTCTGCAATTCACTGTGTGTGTGTGTGTGTGTGTGTGTGTGTGTGTAATTGAGTGGTTATTTCAGTATTTTCAGTTACTTCCTGTAAGCTTGAACCAGTCTGCCTGTTCTCCTGTGACCTCTCATAAAAAGCCCTTTTTACCCACAGACAGACATTCACTTTCTCGTTTTCCCAATAATTTCTCTATGAACTCTAGAGGCTGTTGTGCTCAAAAATCCAGCATTATTAAACTGTATTTTATAACAAAAAAAAAAGTCAATTTATAGTCGATTTTTGGATACGTGCTGTTGTTTCATAGCAGTAGTTCTATAATTTTCATACCCACCCCCGAGCCCAGATTGGTTCAAACTGTTCCATATTTAATAAGTAGTATTGTCTTTTGAACTACTACTTAAAGGGTTAGTTCACCCAAATAGCAAAATTATGTAATTAATAACTTACCCTCATGTTGTTCCCAACTCACCAGACCTTCGTTTATCTTTGGAGTTTAAGAAATTTTAGATTTAGTCCGAGAGCTCGCAGTCCCTCCATTGAGGCTGTGTGAATGGTATACTGTCCATGTCCAGAAAGGTAAGAAAAACATCATCAAAGTAGTCAATGTGGCATCAGAGGGTCAGTTAGAATTTTCTGAAGCATCAAACATACATTTTGGCCCAAAAATAGCAAAAACGACGACTTTATTCAGCATTTTCTTCTCTTCCGTGTCTGTTGTGAGAGAGAGTTCAAAACAAAGCATTCTGGATATCCGGTTTGCGAATGAATAATTAGATGTAACCAGATCTTTTTGAACCAGTTCACCAAATCAAACTGAATCGTTTTAAGCAGTCCCCGTCTCCAATACGCATTAATCCAAAAATGACTTAAGCTGTTAACTTTTTTAATGTGGCTGACACTCCCTCTAAGTTCAAACAAACCAATATCCCGGAGTAATTCATTTACTCAAACAGTAGACTGACTGAACTGCTGTGAAGAGAGAACTGAAGATGAACACCGAGCCGAGCCAGATAACAAACAACAGACTGACTCGTTCTCGTAAGTTATTGATTACATAATTTTGCTATTGGGGTGAACTAACCCTTTAACATATTTCTTTGGAAATATGAACGAACACAAAGTGAAAGTAAAGTCTATCGCGAGTGCAAGAATACAAACACAAAATAACACATTTGCATGAGAAAACTCTCTGAAAAAGCACAAAAAAACACAACAGAATACTTTGACATAAAACAAATCAAAACCAAGGATGAAACAGTGGTACATATCTGATAAAGCACTGGGATTTATGTCTTAAGTCATGGTAAAATCGATTCTGACGCAGATTACAGTCAGCGGATCGATCATTTATAGCATGTCAATTATGTGTAAATAATTGTATAAATATATAGTTCTTAAATTTATTTGCACTATTTTTTCTGTTGCACTCTGAATATTTCTCACTCATTTTGTGTGTAGTTTGTGAATCACCTGCACTGTTTTTGCACTGTACTGTTGAAGACAATTTGAGCAATTGTTTTTACTATATGCTGCATAGTTTGTGTTAATTGTTCATACACAGATTTAAAATATATTTCTCAGAAGAAAAAATAACACTCTTTCCATTTTCTTTCCTCATTAAAATGTTTTTGGACACACCTCTATTGTTAGTTAACGAAATAGGCCTGTTTTTCACTTAAAAGCGCAGATACCTATAACAATATTGTAATAAATGGCTATAACTTGCTTGGGGAATGGTATATCTAAAGAAAAATATACAAACTTTAGGAGTTTCTGTTTAAGTACACAGTAAAAAACACCCAACTGTTGCATGCATTTTTCTTAAAATTCTGTAATTTCATTCATTCTTTGAGAAAACAAAGGAAATTTTAGACTTTTAAAATGAGTTAAACTTAAACTGTAAGTTCTCCTGTTTATAATGATATATGGCTCTTGATGCTGACTGCTAGAATAGGTCTGAAAAACAAGGAAAGTGCAGGTGTGTCAGGCGTCCCAAAAATGTTCTAGGTCTTTATTAAAGGCCTTTGCAGGTGTTTTGAGTTAATTAGCTGATTAGAGTGTGGCACCAGGTGTCTTCAATATTGAACCTTTTCACAATATTCTAATTTTCTGAGATACTGAATTTGGGGTTTTCCTTAGTTGTCAGTTATAATAATCAAAATGAAAAGAAATACACATTTGAAATATATTAGTCTGTGTGTAATGAATAAATATAATATACAAGTTTCACTTTTTTTAATGGAATTAGTTAAATAAAACAACTTTTTGATGATATTCTAATTATATGACCAGCACCTGTACAATGTTCGGTATTAACTAGTGTGATTTTTGGTGAATTGTATTAAAACCAGTCCAAAAAATGTTTTTTTAAGCTAACAGCCCTTATGCACCAGAATGCTCTTTTTGACTAATTTTAAATACACGTTAGATCTATTGAAATGTTCCTTTAAAGAGTCCCTTTTTTATTTCAAATAGGGTGTTTAGTGAGAAGCCTGCTCAAAGAAATGAGGTATTAAAACTGAATAGAAAGCCATTCTCTCCTGCAGTCATCAACATGCGCTCCATACCACTAGCACAAGGGCAGTAGTCATATAGACTAGTACATCACCCAGAAATCATATTAAATGATCAAATAAAGCTTTGGCGGAACAACAATTCAATTTGGTAGCCACCACAATAATTTAAATACAGGAAATCCCTGTTATTGTTAAATCATGTATAATGTACATAAAACACTCAAACAGTGGGTAACACTCAACAAATATTCTGCAATCAAAGATCATATTAATTCTGATGAACATGATCTGTTGAACACTTAACCATGCAAAGAAAGAAAGAAAGAAAGAAAGAAAGAAAGAAAGAAAGAAAGAAAGAAAGATCCAGACACTAAAGTGTCAGTTGTTTATATCCAAAGTCTGTTTCAGACAGTTTCTGAAATGCCACTCAAGTGTCTCCTCATCTCAAGAGAGATGAGAGGCAAACACAGTTACATAAGTTTCCCTGAGGGATGTATGTGTGCTGAAGCCTCATAAAAGAGAATGAGAGAGAGAGAGAGAGAGAAATATTCTAGATGAGAGTGAGCTGTGGATGAGGGTGATAAGCCTCCTTTCATCAGACATCTTCATTCCAAAACCTTCCTTTCACAGTTAAGTTCCTCACACCGAGGAAACATCAGAATTAATGTTCCTTAAACCTGACTTTCATGTCTGCCGCAAGTTTTTTTATCTGTATTTGAGAATCTAAAGGGTTCTCTTACAGAAATTGAGAACAGGTTCAACAACAACCTTACACTTGCTGACAAATCACCCACTCTCAGAAAGACAGGCGCATTATGATGATTTATGAATATATCATGCATTTATCCTCAGAGATATGGAAATCTAAATGGAAACTATATATTTTTGTGGAACAGCAAATCCAATGACAGATTTTTGTGTCATGTTTGTACAGCAGCAGTATTTGAGGGGAATATATGTCAAGCAGTCATGGTCATGTCTCGGGCAAAACATCATGGGATATGAAAAAGAGCTTAGACATAGTACTTCAACCCATTGCTGGATAGTTTGACTGCAGTGGCCATACTGAGGTGGTGAACTACTGTATAGCGTGGAGAAAAGAAAGAGGAAAGAAAATAAGATGTGCAAAAAGACAGAGTATTTTGTATGAATTTATAACAAGAAAAAAAAGGACAGAGAAGATAAAAATGCCTTCATGATAAGAAAACAACATGAATCATTAAAAAGGAAGCCATAATCAAAGTGTAATAGAGATTGAGACAAGATAAATCAGAAATATTCTCTCATTTAAAGCCACACAGCTCTTCGCTGATGTTTTATCATTCTGAGTGTCTCTCAGACTGACAACAAACAAAAACTCAATTAAGAACTCTGACCTTCAGGCCGTGTCTGTTGCTAAGGTGATAACTGCCGAGGCCTCTGGGAAATGGAGTTCTGGTGTCAGCATCCTTTGGTGCTTTTTCATTACAAGCGGCCCAAATCTGATTTATCGGCCTGGCATTGGCTCTGGAGTCCACTGCTTGTTCATGCTGCAGTTTCATGTGTATTCATGAGTTTAGAAAAGCAATTATCTCTCGGCAAGTTTGGATTATATTAGTTTCAACGCCCACCAGTAACAATACGCGAGTGTGTGAGATTCTACTGTATGCACGTGCATTTGGATTATTGTGTAATAATAAGAAAGTTGAGTCTATGATGGTCATAATGAAATTTTCATGTTGCTTCAATATTGCGATGAAAGAGAGCTCATTTATATTCATTATAAACCACTGGAATACTAAAAACGCCAAGACTCGACTTTCCGGTACTTCATTCAGTAAATTTGTGACAGATCATTCACAGATTATCAGACCTTCTTTGACTGAATCTCTAAATGCTCTTTGGAACATTTCAAATCATGAGAACATGATCAGGCTTGAGTACCACTGTCATTATTGAAAAATTGTGTTAAGACAGAAAAAAAAGACTATGGTTGGCTTTGTGAGGGGAAATAAAGAACAAATATATATGATGTATTGTAGAAATGACAATGTGTAACTAATGTACAAAAGAGAAATCTTAGACTTCCTTAAACTTAATAGGCTGTGTGGCTGTGTGTGTGTGGCTATGTGTGTGTGTGTGTGTGTGTGTCTGTGTGAGGGCATGTTTTTGTGACATAACAGGACACAACTTTCTATAATGACATGGGTATGACACAGGTATTACAAGGAGAGGGTAACTTATGAGGTCATAACCCTAGTCCCCATTTTTCAAAATGCTTATAAATCATACAGAATGAGGTTTTTTGAGAAAGTAAAAATGCACAAAGTTTCCTGTGAGGGTTAGGGTTAGGGTTGGTGAAGGGCGATAGAATATACAGTTTCTACATTATAAAAACCATTACGCCTATGGGATGTCCCCACTTTTCACAAAAACAAACATTGTGTGTGTGTGTGTGTGTGTGTGTGTCAGTGTCTGTGAAAAAGAGAGCGAGAGATAGAGAGAAATAGAGCTCTATAAATCAATGTTCAGATTCTGTATGGCTCCAGGTACATACAGTAACAGGTGATTTATGCAATGTATAAATCACACAGGAATAATATCAGATAAATCAAATATGTGTGAGTAGACAGAGAGGGAAAGAATGAAAATGAGCCAGTGTAGATGGTGTCAGACTGTGATCAACAAGGGCATGGTGGCAGAGAATGGAAATGGATACACTAGACTCACACACACACATCTGCACACCAAAATGCCAATACAAAAAAAAAAAAAATACTTCAAACATGGAGTATATTGCCTTCTTCTGATCTTATTTTTACAATGTTTTTTTTTTTCTCTTTCAGACATCATGCAGAAAGATGCACCATATGAACACACATACTAACCTGGCTATCATTGCACAAGCTTTTTTCATACAATTCTACAGGACCATTGTCGCAGGAGTAATCACTTGTTCTGTCATTGTCTGGATCGTCTGGCTCAGCTAATGAAAGAAACTGCTATACAGCATTATCAGGTGTAGTGAAAAAGTAATTGGCTGCAGGCTTCCATCTCTAGCTGAGTGTCCAGGACATTGAAGATTGTTAAAGATCTATCCCAGCGTGGACATTACATGCCCAGAAATCTTTCACTCTGATAAACATTTCAAACAAATCCAAATCGAGACCTGCACAGATTCCCAATGATATATCCCTGCTCAACCAGCAGTGCACATCCACACACTAACATTTAGATAGACTAAACTAAACTCACTATTTTTATTCTAAATTCAAAATTATAATGCGTATAATGTAATGCAGTTGTTTTTAAAGTTGTGGGTCAGAACCCAAAAATGAGTTTACAATCTGTTCTAAAGGTTGAAAAATCAGGGGGGGGGGGGAGAATGTTAAACGCTAATGTCAACGCCCATGAACAAACTCATACAAGATAAAATAAAATATGACCCAGACGACATTAAATATACGCTCATTTGCAATGAAAATTAACATGAATATATACATATACTGTACATATACAGTTAGTTATTTAGTTAGTTAGTTAGTTAGTTAGTTAGTTCTGATCCCTTTGGTGACATATAGGGACAAATGGGAAAAATTATAAATAAATAAATAAATAGATTTGTTTTTATAAAAAAAAAAGTTGTCCATCAACTGTAGCTTTATAAACCAACAGACACTCACTAGACTCGGAGGAATGTGTAACTGAAATGTAAGAGAATGACTGAACAGAGCATACAAGAATCTAAAACATGCACATCTGAAGCAAATTGTGTCTATGAACAAACATAAACAGAACAGGCTGACAGAGAACAGTGGCAGGCACTGATGTTTTTTCATTGCACACTTCCAGAGCCTCCGTCTCATTCTGCTGTCTAAAGCGCACTCGCACACACGGAGGTAGACGCAGTGTCTATCCACTCGCATATTCACAGTGCACCTCTGAGAGGTTCAGCTGTAATGACAGTTCATTTCCATCATGGAGGAGGAGGAATCTTCATCCCGTTTCTGCTATCAATTTCAAAAAGTGAAAGCACAAGAAACAAATGAACAGGTGGCAGATCTATAGAAATATATTGCAGAAATATATTTAGACTAAATGCAGTCAAGAGCTTGTGTTCTGTTATTCTCTGTGTTACTCAGAGGTAAAAGTCACTAGGTTTGTGTTTTTTGGAACTATTTTGAGGGAAAAGTGTGAACATCACAGTGTGAAGCTGTAGACCAACAGTCATACAGTGAATCAATTTGGCACACATCATGTCACACACACACATTAACAAACAGATGGCAGAATGCACACAGTTATTTTGCTGTGGGGCAGAAACCCAAGCTGACAACAGCAAAATATACCCAGCGGTCCTACTGACACTGTAAGAACTGAAACCACACATTCATCAGCCAGAGACACACATATAAACAAACACAACTCTATCAGCCCCAGACACACCTCTACGCTGACCTCTCAGAGCACAAAATCTCAGTATCAGTCAAACAGTCAGTCATTTATTGTTAGACTGATAAAAGAATGTCTGTCTCTTCTTACAATTCTGCGTTTAAAATCACTGAAAACAAATTTTACATCTACAGTATACACACTTAGATTTGCATATGTATTTATGGAGAGCGTGATTTCACAGAGTACAACATGTTCCTGCATCAACATCCTTGTTGATCCTGGAACAACATTCGAATCGGCTGTCTAATCATGTCAGTTTTAGTTTTACAATCAGTGTTAGGTGCTTCTACACCCCTGTTAATCAACTATCATTTCCCACTGATTTAAGGAATACATTATCGGTGGGGTTAGGTTTAGGGGTAGGGATTGAGTTAAATCTGTATTGTTTGGACAATAATGTTGATCCAGGAACATGTCTTACTTGGCAAAATCATGCTGACCATGTATATACTGTATACACACTCACTAGCCACTTTATTAGGTACACCTTGCTAGTCGTGTTGTCGCGGTACCACAATTTCAGTATTCGTTACCAATACCAGTGAAAATCCATAGTTCTCTGTATCAATTTCGGTACCCAAGCAAAACACTAAAACATGCTCATTAAAAAATTGGACTATACTTTCATTTAATCTAAACTGTACATATTTAATTTTAAAGCCAAGAATAATAAATAAGTTCATAAAATTTTTTTTTACAAATAATTAAACAAAAAACTGCTTTTATGAATGATATGACGCAAACAATGATAACCATTTGTACATTCTCTAACACGCATATTTTAGTTTTTTTTTTACCTAAATAAAAGTTAAAGGAGCATTAAATAGTTAATAAAGAAACTTCATTCAATATATTATAGTTAGCTGTACTTATGATAACGATTAACTACTCTAATAACACCGTTCATTTCAATCCAGAATTCAGACATTAATAATACTGATAACAGAACGCAGTGTTTCCCACAGCCTTGCACTCTATTTGTGGTGGCATAATTCATTCTCTGCCAGCAGGAGGCGCTTGTAGAGCAGGAGCAAGAGAGCTTTCCCTGGTAAAGGCTGTAATCAAAAGTGCTAAGTCTGTGCTTACAAACTTTGCTATCAGGCATTACAGGCAAGATGAAATGAAAAATGACATCCATAATTTCGGTTTCAGTCGGTTTCCTTCAGAAATACAGTGATATAAAAACACTGTATTTCACGAAGTCAAAGCCTTTTGGAAAATCAATTTGTGGCGGTCAGCTTTGATGTTCTGGTGGCCCCCACAAATAAATCAACGAATGGGAAAAACAATGAAACCTACCTGCTTGAACTCTTTCATTTGATCTGGGTGTATAGCAATCTATAGTGATCTAGCGATCTACTGAATTGGTAGCGAGTTATTGGGTCTTTTGAAAACACTACTTGCTAGTATCGGATTGGATCCCTCTTGCCTTCAGAACTGCCTTTGTAGCATAGATTCAACAAGGTGTTGGAAACATACCTCAGAGATTTTGGTCCATATTGACATGACAGAATCATGCGGTTGCAGCAGATTTGTCGGCTTCACTTCCATGGTGCCAATCTGCCGTTCCATCACGTCCCAAAGCTGCTCTATTGGATTGAGATCTGGTGACTGTGGAGGCCATTTGAGTAAAGTGAACTTATTGTCATGTTCAAGAAACCAGTCTGAGATGATTTGAGCATTGTGACATGATACATTATCCTGCTGGAAGTAGCCATCAGGACATGGGTTCACTGTAGTCATAAAGGGATGGACATAGTCAACAACAACACTGAGGTAGGCTTTAGTATTTAAACTGCTGCTCACTGGATATTTATTTTTTCAGACTGTTCTCTGTAAATCCTAGAGATGGTTGTGTGTGAAAATCCCAGTAGATCAGCAGTTTTTGAAATTGGCTGATTAGCAATTTGTGTTACCAAGCAATTGAACAGGTGTACCTAATAAAGTGGCCGGTCAGTGTGTATATATATATATATATATATATATATATATATATATATATATATATATATATATATATATATATATATATATATATATATATATATATATATATATATATATATATATATAGCGACAGACAGACAGACAGACAGAGAGATAGATGGATAGATGGATAGATGGATGGATGGATGGATGGATAGATAGATAGATGGATAGAACAGACAGAGATAAAATTATCAGCTGATAGATAGATCTATAGACAGATGTCTCTATCTGTCTCTCGTAAAGGCTGGCAGGAGGTGTTAAGTGCACTCAGGCTGATTGTCCTGATGGGATTGTGATCATCTGGGCTGTGTCACTCAGAGACAGAGACTGATTGGACACCACAGTGCTGTAATGAAGAACATTATTTAGAAGAAACAGACAAGGATCTACACCGCACAGCAGACCTGTGGAGAGGCTCCTCACATAAGCCATAAAGTAACTTAAACTAACCCTTACAAAGTAATTCCCAAACAACAGCATCATCAAACAGTCATGACCGCAATCCTTCCAAGAAAAAGCTCCAGTTTAACTAGAGTTTTGTGGCAGTTTTCATACAGACTCAAATGATTCCACTATCTCTTATGTTCCACAGAAGAAATAAAGATACAAACTACTAGAACAACAAGAGAAAACTATCCATTTGAAGACTTGTTCTATTTCGTTTCCAAACAGGTTTCATGAACACATTCAACATCACTTGAGATTTCAAATAAGGCTGAGAGACAAAATGATAAAAGGTACATCTAGAACACAAGTGCATACGAGTGATTCCAATCGTGATCCGTCCCTTAAAGACTGGAAAATCTTTGGGTATGTGTATTTTTGTTTAGGAACAGAAGTGTAGTGTGAATTTAAGGCCAGCAGTCCCCATCAGATAACTCACAGTACACCAATTATGTAAACCACCTCAAATATGTTTCACATTTGGTTGCTTTTTTCATGTTCCTTCACTTTTCATTTCATCTTTTCTCTTTTCCAATTTCCTGTCATCTTTCACACTTGCTACATTTGCTACTCTCATTTTTATGCTTCATTCCTTTACCTTTGCCTGTGTGTGTGCTCTCACTTCTGTTGCCTTTTAGTACATCCATTCCTTGTGAATCTTTGTGCTCCATTTTTTCCTCTGAATCTCCCCTCTCCTACAGCCTTCTATTCCATTATTCATATGAAACAGCCACAGACATTGTCTCTTATCCGCATTTGCAGGACAAACATGCTTGATATTCTGCCGTACTAAACTTATTTCACACCCCAGTCTCGTCTCTTTCTTCTGTTCTCCTTCACTGTATATGGTCCTACTTTATATTAATTGGCCTTAACTACTATACTTACATAAAAAAATAAGTACAATGTACTTATTGTGTCCATATTGTTTTACAAAACACTTTTGCTGCTATTGAGGTGGGATACGGGTAAGGTCTTGGACCTTAAAGTTTGGTGGTCTGGGTAGGTTTAAGGTTGGGTTAAGGTGTCAGAGATGGGTCAACAGTGTGATTATAAATGTACAATGTAAAAACACGTAAGCACATAATAAGTGTATTGTACCAAATTATTCATTTAAAGGGGTCAAATGATGCAATTTAAAATTTTCCCTTCTCTTTGGAGGGTTATAATCTCTTGGTAAATGAAGATCTGTAAAGTTGAAAAGGCTAAAGTCTCAAATCCAAAGAGATATTCTTTATCAAAGTTAAGACTCTGCCACGCCCCCCTAAAACGGCTCATTCAAACACGCCCCCACATGTCTACGTCACTATGTGGAAATATTTGCGTAATGCCGCCAAAATGTTCATGCAAAGAAAGAAGGCGTGGTTTCAGTAAACGCAGTTAGTGTTGAAGCAGGGAGATGCTGTGTATCTAGGCGAAAGCCAAAGTGCTTCATTTTGGCCCTCCGAAAGTGGATGCATTTAGAAATCAATGAGATCATTTAGGAATTTAGGAATCAATGGAATCAATCACAACTCCTCTTCCTTTTTCTCTTTCTTATCCTTTGACATGTATAATCAGTGCTGGTGTGTTACTGCCTTAGGTTTCAATCAGTGGGAGGTTATTTAGCATTTGCACGCTCTGCTGAAGGACGAACACACACACACAGATGCAAATATAGGCCTTCTGCATCTTGACAGAGCTAACTAAGATTAATGGTGTGGCTGGTCATGATTAACTGTGTGTATATGTATGCTCTTGTGTGTATGTGAATAGCTCTGGCCCGCACAGCTGTGCTCACACACTCTGATGTGTCTTACTCCGTGGAGGGACATACAGAGTGTCTTTGCTTAGCTGAGTAGTCGCAGCGTGATCTTCTAGAGAGCAGAGGGGCAGGAAGTGCAAGTCATTACGGATGTGCAACAGTGCTAAACCTGCTATCCGCCCACTCTCCCAACAGACAGCTCGTTAACGGGGGCGTGTGCGGCTGCATGCGCACAGAACAGAGCTCATTAACAGGGCGCTGTCCATAAGTTCATTAAAATCAAACTCTCTCAGCAGGTGGCCAGTCAGTGCCAAGACCCCTCGTTATAACCTGTTAGAGGAGCTCTGCTGTGAGCTGTCAAACAGACAGGAGGATCTGGCAACCGAGGACCTCATCACCCTGAAAGTGTGCCCCTAGCACAGCAGAAAACAAATTGGCGCACTAGTGTTTGTGTGTTTGCTGTCATCATTAACTGCATTAGGCCTAATACAGTATGTCTCCTCGGTGAGTGCTTGGTTTCACATTCATCAGGCTGAATATGAGCATATTTTAAAACATATTTTAGTGCTCACACAACTAGGGAGAAACAAACTGAGAAGAGAGAAGAAAAATCCAGTATGTTCTTAAACCTAGTGAGCTGCCATGCTACCTATGTACATAGACAACATCCTAACTAATTGAAATTCAAGTCTGGAGATGGATTCAAGAAACGTTAAGAAAAAAAAATCTTAATTGTTATTTTTTCACTGTTGTTTTATTACGATTATTTGGTAAGACTTTATAATGTCTCATTTGTTAACATGGGTCATATATATAATATATAATATATATATATATATATATATATATATATATTAATGAATATTATATTAATTAATAATGTGGAAAAAATAATGTATTAGTAAATGTTGACATTAATTTGTCTTAATAAAAACTGCACAAGTATTGATCGTTCTTAGTTTATGATAATAACTAACTAATGTTAACAAACAAAACCTTATTGTAAAATCACTATATTTTTGTATTTTGAAAAAAATTTATCATGAATGTTCTTATCTTTTTTCTTAAGACTGTTCTAGAGACAAAACGTCAAAAAAGTCAAAAAGCAAAGCCAAAAAAATTACAAATTTATTTAAAAGAATTGTCTAAAATAAAAATACTTAGAAGTACTTTCTTAAAGTTAGCATGACCTCCTGTCTTATATCCATAAAGGCAAGATGTTTAATGAATGTCCTTGGTTGTTTCAAAAATAACTACAAAATGCCTTTCAAATACTTTTTTTCTTAATATAATAGGAAAAGGGGTTATGGAGTAATTAAGAATTTTATTCAAAGCACTGTTTTGTAAATCTGACCGCTTAAATTCTTTCTTAAGAACACATATTCATAAAGCATGCACTGATTTGTACAGGATGGAAAAAAAAGATGATATGAATGAGAGCAATTTGGGAAACAAGGAGTGTGTGATATTAGTGTGAGATATAGGTTTCTTTTAGCTTCTGCTTAATACAGTTTCAGAAACTTCTTGCATTGTCATCGACTGTTGCTCATTGCTAGTCAGGACAGTATACACACCTAACTGGGTGGCCAAAAAATATATATTAAATTAAATTTAATGTTAACAGGTAGCTTGTGAAGGTTTTTTTTTCTCTAAACAATAGCTATTACTTTAGCAAACAAAGTTAGCTAGCCAACTCTGTAGATACGTGGTATTTTAGCTTACTACCTTGTAACCATCTTGAATTAAAATTCTGAACTCATTGCAATACATTCGGGAATGACAGAATATATGTGAGCGATACATGTGGTGCTGACTTTGAGGCCCAAAAATGGTACCTCATAAGGCAGCAGAGTATAGTCTACTGTTTGGAACAGACTTTGTGTGTAAAAATGCCTATTAAATCAGAACAGAGATTAACACAGGGACACATGGGCAATCTGAAAAGCAGAATTTGGTGACAAATAAAGTAAAGCATCAACTGGAATCCCATGTTTGTTTTTTAGACGAGCGAAGAGAAATGAGGGATGGAATAGAGGACGGAGGAGAGGACAGAGGAAACTCATACAGATGAAAGATGAACTCCACTTATAAAGAAATAGACCGGAGTTTCTCTCTGTCTTTCTGTAATATTTTGGCTCAGATATTTATAATGCTCCTGAGGCCCCTGGCCATAAAACCACACACACATAAAGGGTTGTATTCACTGAACAGCTGCGTCACTTCTTAAGTATTTCAGCAGAAAAGCCTGGGTCTTATTTAACTACCCACAGTCCAGTTTAACCAGGTGCTAAATGCATTGAAACTGAGCTATTTAAATTCAGTTTTTTAATTCAAAGAACCTGCAATGTGTCCAAAAAACACAACAGTCTGTCTAAAAAGTGAAGAAACTGGACTACTAATGTGTCAGAACTACACATCCCACAAATCATTGAGCAATACAATTGAATAAAAAACAAAAAATGGCTAAAAATTAAAATATTACTTTTATAAAAATGTATGGCTATTAAACGTGATTTAACATTTTTAAAAAATTAACACTTGTAGTTCTTTTCAAGAGTATTGTAGTATTCAACAAAGAACCAGAAAAACAATTTACACTAAAAGATTAAGCAGCACAACCATTTTCAACATTGATAAGACATTTGTGATCATGTGACACTGAAGAATGGAGTGGTGACTTTAAAAAATCTGATTTCCCTATTCACAGTAATAAACTGAAAGTTTAACTAAATAAAATTTTTAAAACATATTAGAATAGAAAACAATATTACTTTTACTGTATTTTTCTGTATGAGTCTTGGTGAGCATAAGATACTGTACTTCTTTCAAAAACATGTTTATATATACAGTTTATATTAAACTACACTCTGCAAATTGCATTTAGCATAGGCTTTGCTGGCATTTTCACATGTTAGCTGATTTGGATAATTACTGGTGAATTGCAGAAAGTGGCAAAACAAAACAAGACAAAGTGCAAATAAACAACACTATCAGCAGGCACAATTCTTAGTGAATCTGCCTCATACAGTTAAGCTCTCAGTGCAGAGTAAGAGGGAAGCACTTCTGCGGATACACACACTCCAGCCAAAGCCCAGAGAGCAGTGAAAAAGAGCGACAGTGGTGCTCCACAGCAGAGATAAAGAGCCATGGACACATGGAGGGGTTTTCAGGCAGCACAGATCTGAATTGAATCAGAATGTGTCAGGCTGAGTGATGTTTCCAACAGCAAGCGTTCTCTACAGATGCACTATTGATTAGCAAAACACATCAAAGAGCTTCATAGCAAATGTTGGTTATTTTAAAATATCTCATGAAACTCTCTCGCTCATTAGCAGGCAGGACCCATGTTACTGTTTGCACACTTCGCTGTTGAGCCTAAATGAGAAAATTAATGAGGACGAGACCCACTGCTAGCTTCAAACACACACCTGGATATACACATGTGCGCAGCTGGGCATACACACTCGTACATGCTTCTGCCTTCCATTATTTAATTTTAAAGCTCTCTGTAGGACTTTTAAATGAATAAATTTGACCACCTTCATCTCTCTAACCTATGCAACCTAACTTCATATTCATTTCATCCCACAAGCAAAAAAGTCACGGTAAATCACTTTAACAGTGCCTGAAGCACTTTTTATGCACACTGTGAGTAAAAAGCTTTTGTGTATTTATTGGATGGAGACTCAAATGACTCCCAAACTCTCCAACATGTGTTTAATACAGTAGCACAAACACTTTTAAAAGGAACAGTTCACAGAAAAATGAAAATATGCTGAGAATTTACAAAAAAAAAATTGACAAAAAAGACTGTACATATTAGCCACCAATTCACCAAAACCTTAATTATTTACGAATTGCCATTAGATTGTGTTGCAATGGCCATCAATAGAGAAATATTATTTTTGCCCCCGATAACATAGTTACAGCATCTACAACTAGGGCAAACTACCATTCTAACCTTTTGGTTTGATCTATGTGGGAGTGTAAATAAGAGCTTTCAGCAGATTCTGAAAGGACAGAAGCCACAGTAAGTACACAGCCACAAAGCCCCGGAGGAATGAATAATAGATGGAAAAACCCAAGCAATGCCGGTGAGTTTACGTGGAAGTGTAGAGCTGTTTGGAAGCAGAGCACTCTCCACATTACAGCAATTACTGCCTCATATTCATGTAATCTCTCGCTGATGTTATCTATTTGGGAAAGATTAAAGGAGAAATTTCAGATAAGAGGGGCAAAGGGATAGAAGTGGAGGGGAAACTCAAACTGACAAACTTTTAGTCCCACGCACAGAGTAACTGTCAGTGCAGATTGAAAAAGGGAAACATACTGCATTTGACAGTCTACACATGCCGTTTGGCAGTTGAATGCGATTACCTTTTGATAACATTTCTTGGGTCCAACAGCTCTGAATAGAGAGAATGAATGGAAGCTGCCATGTCCGTTTATGCTGCAGGGTGAGGAGAAGTCAGGCAGGACAGCAAATGTAAGTGGTGACAGCAAAGTAGGCTGCATGAGAGAGAGAGAGAAAGAGAGAGAGATGTGCCTTCTGTATTTCCAGAGGAACAGAGCAGGTCAAAGGTCAAGAGTTAAACCTGGTATGAGGATAACGGAGGTAGTATGATAAGAGGTGCCCGCAGCGTCTATCTCTACGGTGACATATTCCTGCTGACCTCCGCCAGAAGGCGGATGAGTGCTGCCAACTCAAAGCCATTAGTACGAGCACATGAGTGATGGAGAAACGAGCATGAATGAACTGATGTCAATTGACTGCTGTGTGTGAGACTGACTGTGTCGGGGTTAGAGAGTGTGAGTTCATGAGCTAAATTTGACATAACCTCTGTTAGGGAACAACCAAGGACATCCTCAGCTGGTAAAAAAATATTTTCAAAAATAAAATAACTTAACCAGTAAAGTTCAATATTTTGTGACATTAGAAATGTATTGAATGTCACTTTTTATCACTTTACTGTGTCTTTGAAGGAAGATTTATATATATATATATATATATATATATATATATATATATATATATATATATATATATATATATATATATATTTTTTTTTTTTTTTTTTTTTTTGTATTGACCCTAAAGTGCCCCTATTATGCCATTTTTAAGGTTCCTAATATTATTTTGGGAGTTGCCTACAATAGGTTTACATGCATGGAAGCAAGCAAAAAAAAAAAAATCATTTTCTCAATCATTTTCTTTCTTCAAAGCAGTTCTAAAATTCAGTCACTCCATACCCCTCCTTTCCGTGAGCCTAGTCTGCTCTGATTGGTCAGATGGCCCAGTCTGTTGTGATTGGTCTACCACATACAGCGCGTGTCGAAAAAACTACACCAATTGCCACAGTTCCGTATTTGAATGCTTTATAGAAAATATAAACATCTTTTATTTTTCATACTTACAGGTTGTGATTCAGGAGTCAGCTGGTCCAAATAAACTGGGTACCAAGTGATTCTTTCTGTTGGGAAACAATGACTTTTTTATCGTGCACTTTCAGCTTTACAACTTTGCAGATCGTTTATATTCACAATCACAAACAGCTACATTATACACTACATGAAAGTCAATATTCAAAATCTATTTCCAAACTAGGGGCACTTTAAAATGTCCTCACTGACACATTTTTTTTTTTTTTTACATCAAAACAGAATAGCTGAGAAAAACTAATTTATTTCAACAAACATAGACTGTTCTGCCCCTGCTTTCTAGTTTAATATCCCCAGAAAAGCATTTCATTTACACAATCACTTGTTGATTGAAAATAGTTGTAGTGAGACCTGCTTTAAGAGTGTTTCTAATGGACCCTAAGAAAAAGGCCTCCCACTGGCTTGACCTGGGAATGTGGATGATCGATATAGTTGGCAGGATGTGCTTATTAAGACAAGTGCTTGAAGGGAGAACATGGGAGATGCTGCCCTGTCAGACTCATCCATTCAAACAAAACCTCTATTCCATAAACCAATCGTACACTAAAGTCCTAAACCAATCAAATTTCTCCCAGCTTCAGACTTCAATAGCAGTCCTTCAGAGAAATGTGTCCAATTGATCAATCCATCAGCCTGAAATTTCACCTCTCAGTGGCCTACAGAGCACTCAGTTGCAATCACCGAGACGTAAAAGCTCTTGGGGTCATCGGTAATAAAGTCCTCATCAGTCACAGTCTCCCAAAGGCCCTTCAAAATTTAAACCAGTCAAATTTAATAATAGGCCCTGCTTGCCTGCACCTCAGCCAATCAGAGTCACTCAAAGGGTTGTGAGGGGTGGATCCTTAATGACTCCACTGGTGCTGTTTTCATTCAATTTTCACATTTCCTACTGTCTATTACAAAGCAGCCTTGAAAACAAGTACACTCACACACCCACAGAGCTCTGAGAGAATGACATTTATCAAACTATCAGCAGAACTGTCTGGATTGAGTGTGCATACTGAGCTTTGTTTCTCTGTCTCTCTTCTTTGCCGCTCACACCGCGAGCCCTATCCTCATCATATTGTCAATCTGTCATCATAGCCATTTCATCAAAGAACAAATGTGCTGAATACATACTGTAATTCTCTCCCTCTTATCTACATGTAACCATTTCTACAAAAGTGCACTGTAAAGAGTGAAAATGTGAATAGTTGCTTTAAGAAGCTAGTCATACCTGACCTGACCTTTACAAATGACATTCTAGCTGTTAATTTCTGACTCTGGTTTCTGAATGAAACCAGTTAATTTATATGTGTATATGAAGTACAAATTCTTAAAGGGGGTAAGGCATACTGTAATACCATTTAAAAGTTTGAAGATTTATTTTTTTATAAGTATCTTATGCTCACCAAGTCTATGTTTATCTGATCCAGTAAAAACAGAGCCAAATAATAAAATATAATTAGTTTAGTTAGTTTACTTAACAGGGGCCATGCACAACACAAGTCTTTTGCCAGAGTTTGATATAAAGCTCATTTGCATCTGCAGCCACTGGGCAAGATGTTGTTACAAAATGACAATACTCCATCACAAGCAACACAGTAAATTCAATAGCACATCACACATAGAATAAAAAACTTAGGTCAGTGATCACATATTTGTTTTTCCTTATGCCATACTTTAAATGTACACTCTCTAATATAAATAGATGTTGAATTCCATCTTTCTGCTGCACTAACTGAAAAATTGTCCTTACAGAAAGTGACACATTGTTTAAGAGGAGGTGGCACAAGATCATGAATTAGTTTATACATCAAACACACATCTGCAAAAAATGCTAAATTGTCAAATGTCAATAATTTACACACACATATATAAATAAATAAATATAAATATAAAATTACATGAATAAAAATCATGAACAAGACACTCATAAATTAAATAATTTATAAATATGTGTGTGTACATATTCATTAATGTACAGTTGTTGGTTTTTTTCAAACAGATTATGAAAACAAGGAGCTCTAATAAAAAAAAACTCTTTTGCTTTAGACAATCTACAAATGTTAAATATTCAAATAAATGTTAAGGATTGCTTTATAGTTATTTTCAAGATTATAAAAGAACTTTGTTGTTTATTTAATTATCAAAATTCACAAAAAAATAATAATCGTTTATAATCTCTGTACAGAAGAGACTTGGTGTTGTTTCCAAACAAAAGGAAATATATCAGTATCAGAATCGGCTATCAATTCGAAATGAATTAAAAAATATCAGAATATCGGATATCGGCAAAAACACAATATTGTGCCTCCCTATAAAGTAATAATTTTATATTCTCACTTTTGATCAATTTAATTGTTCTTGCTAAACAAAAGTATTAATTTCCTTAAAAAAAATAAATCTCGTTAAACCAAAACCTTTGAGCAGTTTTTTCCCCCTAGACAGGATCTTATTGCACTCTAAAAAATGTAATTAGAACAGATATATTGCAATGGATATTGGTCAACTGTATGTATTTGAGGCCATTATATAATATTTGACTGCTCAGCACTGCATTCGACCAGTCATTACCAAGTACTCCTGAGAGCCATGTAATAAAGTGCAAAATAAAAATGCTAGACAAAGAGCTCACGGTTCAGTCATCACAGCTAATATGTGGTCACAGTACCTCTCATTAGCACTATCATTGATGCAGACAGATCAGGATATCTTTAGTTCATTCGCCTGCATCCCATAATCCTCTGCTCCATTAGCAGTGCAGATCACCAGCAGAGCGTTGATCAAGACAGTTTGGGATGTGACTGCCAGACTTTGAGCTCTTACAATTAAAAGGAAATGACACACAATTAGCTATGTCTCAGGAGATTGCAATTATATCTGACACTACAGTGTAGAAGATATGCGATCATGAAAGTTCATTAAATAGGAAATACATGCAAATCCTGCCAGCATTTACAGACCCTCATACTGGTTCAAACCTGTAGGACTTCTGCTCTTCCATAGATCACAAAAGGTAAGTTTCAAACAACATCTTGGCCACTCAATAAAATTAAATTAGGACATTACAAAAAACATGATTGTACACTATTTTCCTTTTCTTATCTTATTCTTATCTATCAGCGGTTATTCACTGACTCTGCTCTTATTTTTGCATTCATGAGCATTCTTTAGAGAAGTACTGATGCCTGTTTCACAAATAATCTTTTGAATGAATCGATTGATCCTGTTCACAAAAAGAAATGAGTCACGGTCACAAAAATGTATTCCTCCAGGGTGCACTTTCTGGATATGTGGGTACAGAAAAACGAAGGTAATCTTATCATGAGTTTATTTACAAAATATACTGACTGTAATTCTCTGTTCCTTGCTACCAGTTTCCATCCTATTTTTTCTAAACAGGGACTTCCTAAGAGTCAGTCTTATAGGCTGAGGAGGATTAGTCATTCTAATTCAGACTTTATTGAGAATTTGGTAATCATGAAAATGTCTGGGTTGACGAAGCATTTAATACATTTGAAAAACATGTTCAGAGTTGCTGAAAAGGAAGAAAAAAATTTCTTTATTTTGTCATCTGAGAACTGTAAAATATCCTGAATTAACTCTGCTACTAATTGTGCTTCTACACGTGTTGTTTATTTGATTTGTTGTCCAAATAGAAATGATTTTACAGAGACATGAGTTATTTTGGATTGTTACTCCTCAGACTTTATCACCAATGGGCATGAATGTTGATTGTGATGTTATAGGAGTTATGTTGTGTTTATTTTTTTCCTTCTTATATGATGATGTAGGTTTAATATTGTATTATGTCATCAATTTTGATTGGTAATGATGTGTCCACATACTGCAGTGATTGGCCATGCTGTTTTTAAATTGGATTGTTGAAATAGTTTGTACATGCCTAATGAAGGTCATAGGACTGTTGCATTGTGAGTGAATGCATTTATATTTTGATACATTTGCAAATGCAGGTAGTGTGCAGAATTTATTATTTTGTTTTAAAGTTGGACCTGTTTTTTGGTCTTTTTTTCCAGCAAAACTATCGATTACGATGTCCCTATTCAATTTTTTTTTTTTAATTGCAAGTTCTCGATTCCATTCGATTCTTGGTTCAATTCTCTTTTTTTTTTTTATTACATTCAGTGAATATAGTTTTAATTCAAATGCTATTGATATTTCTAAAAAATCAATTTACAAATGGTGAATTAATAAAAATAAATTAAGAGACGCAGGCCTGTTTTTTTTTTTATCTATTATTTATTTATTTTTGTATAGGGCTTTTTAAAAACTATATATATATATATATATATATATATATATATATATATATATATATATATATATATATATATATATATATATATAACAATAATAGGGCCCTATAAAATGTTCTTAATTTTTCTCGTAATCAGATGAAGGCATAAAACATTAATTTAATTTGTAGTAATTAAATTAAAATTAAACCTTTTTATAGCACACAAGTGCTGCATAACAGAGGTTTACTGTTCAAATAAAAATGAAAACAAATGTAATGTGAAATGTGAAATGTGAAATGATGATCAGGTCATGCTTCCCCTTCTACGAGGTCGTGGTTAGCAGCGATCGCAGTAACATAGCTTTGAGGGTGGAGGGAGACAGACTTCGCTCCAACTAGTGTTGCTTTTGTCAACGAAAATTATGACTAATATCATCTTCAACGAACCTTTATCACGTGACGAAAATGAGACGAGACGCAGCGTAAATGCTCGTCATGTGACGATGACTATAATTAAATGTATAATGCAATATTGTTGACGAATAAAAACGAGACTAAATGTGGTTTACAAAATAAAAACTATGCTAAAATGTCTCTTCATTTGCAATGACCAAAACGAAACATCTCGTTTAGTTGCATTATTATTATTAATTGTAATTACATAGAAAGAGTACTTAAATATATATATTTTTTTAATTCTCCTTTCAAATTTCCGGAAAGAAGAAAATGATGACAGATGACAAAATAACTCATTTTTGGGTGAACTTATCTGTCAGGGCTGAGGATATGAAATTACATTATTTCCTGTCTCTACTCAGTGTATAGATCCTGACAAGACAGCCCTGAAACAACCTGAAATAGCAAAATGACCTAATCCTGCTTGAACATGTACACACTATTCAGAGTCTGGAAGTCAGAATTCAGCTGGAAGAATGGAATATTATTCTGTAGAAATGTTCCTTATTAATTCCACAGCAATCATCAGTCACTGTGATCACTCACAGACAGGATGGAAGAAGACAGCAAAGCTGAGAACTTCACCAGCTCTCTCTCTAACTATTGCAGATGAATGCTAAATAAAAGCAGAGAGCAAACATGGTTTGACATTTACCCTTCCACTGAATTTCAATCATTACTGTTGACATGAGCTCCAGCAGGTCTGTGCCAACAAAAGAGCTCCCTGGAGATGTTTCTAAGATTACTCCAGAGAGAAAGCTACGGGGCATGCTAACTCATGTTCAGCTAACTCACACTGTTAGAAACACAGCAGTAAACTTGTGCAGAAAATAGCATTAGAATAAAATATAATAAAAAAAATTAAATAAAAAAAAAGCACACTAACAAGAATAACAAAACCTTTATTTGTCAGTCTGTTGTGTAAAGATTGCATAGAAATATAATGCTTTTATATATATATATATATATATATATATATTAGGGGTGTAACGATACGCGTATTCGTATTGAACCGTTCGGTACGACGCTTTCGGTTCGGTACGCGGTACGCATTATGTATACCGAACGGTTCGTTGGAGTAATTAATTATATTTGAAAAAAAAAAAAAAAAAGAGAGAGAAAGAAATATAATGATATGCGTTCAACAAGGTAGCCCAATAACCCAAACAACGTAACAGGCAACGCCCCTGACACTCCCGAAGAAGAAAAAAACACCATCTTATATGTTTATGTTAGGCTACTCAGCAGGCGCTCGCTCACTCAGTACGCGCTGAAGGCTCGTTGCAAAATAGCCAATGCGTTTAACAGACTAGAAATGAGAAGATCCTCCAATAACCAACAGGTCTGGTGTTTGGGTGCACTTTGGATTCCCTTTAAGCTATAATGGTGATGGCAAGAGAGTGGTGGATAAAAAAACAACGGTATGTCGCATCTGCAACATGACAGGGTACACCAGCGGGATTACAAAAAAAAACAAAAAAAAAAACAGCGGGAATATCTGGGATATATGCGTCAGTACTATCTGGGAAAAGACGAAAAAAAGGAGAAACATGCACGCAGCAAACTATCCCTGCAGCATTTAGACACTATAGCTTACAGGGAATCCAACCCAAACACCAGACCTGTTGGTTATTTTAGGATCTTATATTTCTGGTCTGTTAAATGCATTAGACATTTTGCAACGAGCCTTCAGCGCGTGCTGAGTGAGCGAGCGCCTTAGGGGCCGTTCACATATCGTGCCTAAAAACGCATGGAAAACGCTAAGCGCGTCTTTCTCCTGAGGCGTCTGTCTTTGCTAAGCAACAATGACGTGCTCTCTCCATGAGACGCGGAAATTTCAGCGAAGGATAAATGGATTTGCAGCTCTAAAAATCGCTTGCAGTAGCTCTGCTACTGAATTTATTTCAAAATTGCAATCCATATACAACTATGATCAGCTGTTCCTTCATCTTGGCTGAGCTCTCAACGTTGTTACGGGAAAGGATGAAGCTGATTGGTTGGTTCTTGTCACATGACCCGCGGTGCGCTTGCGGCATTCTGAAAAGTTGAGATGTTTTTACATTTTGCTGTATCTAAAACGTATCGAACCGAACCGAACCGAACCGTGACATCAGTGTATCGTATCGAACCGAACCGTGAATTTTGTGAACCGTTACACCCCTAATATATATATATATATATATATATACAGTGGGGCTCGAAAGTTTGGGCACCCCTTGCAGAATCTGTGAAAATGCGAGTAATTTTCAAAAAAAAAGAGAGATCATCCTTAATGCATGTTGTATTTTATTTAGTACTGCCCTGGGTAAGATATTATACATAAAAGATATTAACATTTAGTCCACAAGACAAAAAAATGCTGAAATTATTAAAATAACCCCATTCAAAAATTTGGGAACCCTTGGTTCTTAATACTGTGTTCTGTTACCTGATGATCCTCGACTGTCTTTCTGTTTTGTGATGGTTGTGCATGAGTCCCTTGTTTGTTCTGAACCTTTTTAACCATTTTATTTAGGGACAGTACTAAATAAAATATAACATGCATTTAGTATGATCTCTCTTATTTTTTGAAAATTACTCGCATTTTCACAGATTCTGCAAGGGGTGCCCAAACTTTCAGCCCCACTGTAAATATTGGCTATTAAGGGTACACTGATCAAAAGCGACAGTATTTATCATGTTTCAAAAATATATATTTCAAATAAATTCTGTTCTTTCAAACTTTCTAATCGTGAATAAATGTATCTTGGTATCCACAAAAATATTAAGCAGCACAACTGCTTTCAACATTGTTTAAATTGAGTAATATATTAGGATTTCTGAAGGATCATGTGACACTGAAGACTGAAAAATGACTCTGCCAATGCAAGAACTGACTCCGATTTTGAAGTTTTGCTGTTTGTTTATAGAGCTCTGCATGGGCTAGCACCTCAGTATATTGCTGATCTCCTTAAACCATATTCTGTGTCAAGATCTCTCCACTCTTGTAACCAGTTGCTTCTTTCTGTCCCGTTTAAAGACTAAGGGTGACTGAGCTTTTGCAGTTGTGGCTCCTAAATAGTGGAATACCACGACTTCAATACCCTTCAATACCACGACTTAGGTGCCCTTGAGCAAGGCATCGAACCCCCAACTGCTCCCCGGGCGCCGCAGCATAAATGGCTGCCCACTGCTCCGGGTGTGTGCTCACAGTGTGAGTGTGTGTGTGTGTGTGTGTGTGTGTTTGTGTTCACTGCTCTGTGTGTGTGCATTTCGGATGGGTTAAATGCAGAGCACAAATTCTGAGTATGGGTCACCATACTTGGCTGAATGTCACTTCACTTATTGAATGCACTTCTAGTTGCCATGAGATTCTCACCCACATTGGACACTTTTAAATCTAGATTAAAGACTAATTTATTCTTTTTGGCCTATGGTGTTGCATGTGACTACTGTTTTTGTAAAGTTGTTTATGGTTTATTTTGCATCCTTTTATTTTATCTTATGAGTTTTTATTTGTTGTTGCTTTTTATATTATTTTAATTGTTTATAAATTGTACAGCACTTTGGTAAAACACTTGTTTTTAAATGTGCTTTATAAATAAACGTAATTGACCTTGAACTTGAACCAAATACATTTTAAAGAAGTCAGTTCTTTAAAGGGGGGGGGGTGGAATGCTATTTCATGCATACTGAGTTTTTACACTTTTTACAAAAATTAAGTTGTACGTTTGAAGGAGTATTTTTGTTCCAAAAATACTCTTTCTGGTTTATCACAAGTTTCGTAAAGTTTTTTTTCGAGAATGGCTCTGTGTGACTTTAGATGGAGCGGAATTTCCTTGTATGGGTCCTAAGGCACTTCTCCTGGAAGAGCGTGCGCTCCCGTATAGTAGAGCACTGAGAGCACAGACATTCACTGATCAGAGTGAGAGCGAAATGTCACAAAAGAAGTGTGTTTTTGGTTGCCAGGGCAAGACAACCCTGCACAGATTACCAAAAAAAAAAAAAAAAACATGAAGGGACCAGTGGATGGAGTTTATTTTTACAGAGCATCAACAGAGTTGTGCAAGTGTTTGTGTTTGTTCCCTGCATTTTGAAGATGCTTGTTTTACTTTGTTTTACTCTATAGGTACTTAAGATTAACAGGATATTGAGTGAAAACGAGCACCCCCCCCCCCCCCCCCCCCCTTAAGATGGAAAATTACTGCTTGTATTATATTTTTAATAAAGAAATGTAGCCTTGGTAAGCATAACTTGAATTTTTTTTTTTTTTTTATAAATAAATAAATATAGATTAAAAAAAACAGCATACTGTTGTCCTATATGTACTTACTTGCATATATGAGTCAATAGTACAGATTACATTAAACAAAAGTCCAAATTTTCGGATGCTCAGATTCGGCAAAACACTTCGAAAGCTATATATTAACTCAAAACCAGTGAGTTCAATTAAAGCAAAACAACTTAAAAACCATACATTTGCTACACAGTGTCATTCAGAATGATCTCCGTGTACATGTGTACTCACACATGGATACCAAATTTATATCAAAGCAGCTGTCTCCATGGTTACCCTCCAACACTTATACAACCTGTCTGTATCAGCATGTATGACCTTATACAGTATGTCACCTGAAGTCGCCTGTTCTTTTCTCTCTCTCTGTTGCTTCCCTCTTCTCATTCTCTTCTCGTCTATTCTAACAATTTAATCACATCTTTCTCTATCCATAATTCAGTTATCAGACTTTGTCTTTGGTTTGTTACACTAAGCAAACAAACAATACAGCTCATTTACCAACATCAAAATGCCTTGGCATCAGTTCCCTGTCAGAGAGGAGTGTATGGGAAATTAATCATTTTAAGGAAATGATGCCTGTCCTGCATAAAAAAAAAAATATATAATAAAATTATAAAGGAGAATTTATACATACTTAAGCAAGTTGAACAATTTGGTGTAGAATTTACTTTGTTTTTCACTCATAAATTTCTAGGAAATTTAAACTATTTATTTGGAAAAACTGGGTTTAGTCTCGAAGATTTTGGTCACTTAATCTAAAGATGTCATTCTGTTGTTAATATTCTTACCAATTCTGTCTGTATATTATTTTTTATATATATATCGGTTCACAAAATTCACGGTTCGGTTCAATACGATACACTGATGTCACGGTTCGGTACGTTTTAGAAACAACTCAACTTTTCAGAATGCCGCAAGCGCACCGCGGGTCATGTGACAAGAACTAACCAATCAGCTTCATCCTTTCCCTTAACAACGTTGAAAGCTCAGCCAAGATGAAGGAACAGCTGATCATAGTTGTATATGGATTGCAATTTTGAAATAAATTTAGTAGCAGAGCTAGCCTACTGCAAGCGATTTTTAGAGATGCAAATCCATTTATCCTTCGCTGAAATTTCCGCATCTTCATGGAGAGAGCACGTCATTGTTGCTTAGCAAAGGTAGACGCCTCAGGGGTGCTTCTGCCCGAGCGCTTTGAAAAGGAAGAGAAAGACGCGCCTAGCGTTTTCCACGTGTTTTTAGGTGCGATATGTGAACGGCCCCTAAGGAGCTCGCTCACTCAGTATGCGCTGAAGGCTCGTTGCAAAATGTCTAATGCATTTAACAGACCAGAAATAGAAGATCCTCCAATAACCAACAGGTCTGGTGTTTGGGTGCACTTTGGATTCCCTGTAAGCTATAATGGTGATGATAGAATGAATGGTTAATAGTAAGGTCTCATATCCGCGGCTATAATGTAAATGAAGCCTACCAATCGCTGCGGTGATGTCTTTTGCCCTGTTTGAGTCAGTTGGAAATGTCTGTCTAAATGCTGCAGGGATAGTTTGTTTCTCCTTTTTTTCGTCTTTTCCCAGATACTGACACACTAAGGTGATGTCGGCGTAAATGAGTTGACATGTTTCAAGTATTCCCGCTGGTGTTTTTTTTTTTTTTTTCGCTGGTGTACCCTATTGTCATGTAGCAGATGCGACATACCGTTGTTTTTTTATCCACCACTCTCTTGCCATCACCATTATCACTTACAGGGAATCCAAAGTGCACCCAAACACCAGACCTGTTGGTTATTGGAGGATCTTCTATTTCTGGTCTGTTAAACGCATTGGCTATTTTGCAACAAGCCTTCAGCGCATACTGAGTGAGCGAGCGCCTGACTGAGTAGCCTAACATAAACATATAAGTTGGTGTTTTTTTCTTCTTCGGGGGTGTCAGGGGCGTTGCCTGTTAGGTTGTTTGGGTTATTGGGCTACCTTGTTGAACGCATATCATTATATTTAACTTTTTTTTTTCAAATATAATTAATTAGTCCAATGAACCGTTCGGTACATAATGCGTAGCAAAGGAAGACGCCTCAGGGGCGCTTCTGCCCGAGCGTTTTGAAAAGGAGAAGAAAGACGCGCCTAGATAATTTGTTACCCAAACCGAAAGCCTCGTACCGAACGGTTCAATGCGAATACGCGTATCGTTACACCCCTAATATATATATATATATATATATATACTTATATTGTTTTACTTTTGTGTTTATCTGGGTCCTGAGGTGTGATGGGATAGGTGTGGGATGGGGGGAGGTTCTGGGAGGGCAGTGGTTTAATAGGTTTTTCTGTCCTTTGTTGTAATGATTTTTTGTGTGTTCTATCAAAATAAAAAACTGAATTACAAAAAAAAAAAAATTTCTAGGAAATTTCTTCTGTCACATGATTCATCAGAAATTATTCTAAAATGCTACTTAAGTGTTCCTGTGGCTCAAGTGGTAGAGTATTGCATTAGTAAAAGGTTGTGGATTCGATTCCCAGGGAACACATTAGGTAAAAAAAAATGTTAGTCTGAATGTACAGTAAGTCGCTTTGGATAGAAGCATCGGCTAAATGCATAAATTTAATTTAATTTACTCAATAAACATTTCTCATTCTTATCCATGTTAAAAACAGCTGCATACTGTAATATTTGCCGAAGCAATTATGCATTTTGTTTCAAGATTCTTTGATGGAATGAAAGTCCAAAAGTACTGCATTTATTTGAAATAGATATATTTTGTAACATTATAAAGGTCTTTACGGTCACTTTTGATCAAATTATAAATTACATTTATATGTATTTATTTATATGACAACTTCTCACCTAGGAGTGAGCGATTTGACAATGGATGATTAAAATGTCTCCATGATTTGCTGTTCTGACATTCTCTTTTTCTGAGAGTGTACACCTGAAGCACACAAACACACTAAAAAGCCTGTCAAACAGTGCCTGATTACTGGACTAAGTTATCTTTCATTTATGATTACGCTAATACTGTCTAAAACACACATGGTTTACATATAAACACAACTGGTTATGTCTAAAGTGAAAGTAAACAGTTGAGAGAAAAACGGATGAGTTCCTGTATTAGATGCGAACAGTGTCTAAAACTGACAGCTGACTAATAGTACTAAACATGCAGCCGTAGTCATTAAATGTAAAGCTCACCCAAAAATGAAAATTCTGTAATTATTAATTCACTCTCATGTTGTCCCAAACCTATATTAACTTCTTTCTTGTGCTGAGCACAAAAGAAGATATTTTGAGGAAAGTTGGTACGAGAGACGGACGAGAAATTGGGTTTGTGATATGATGGCAAACAGAGCAAACCGAATGCTGAAAGACTAGAAATAATAAAGGTATATAATATATATATATATATATTTGTTCATTACATTTCTTGAATGTTACTGCAAACTACACCTACTGTGCCTGAAAACAACACTGTTTAATTTTTTTTAATATATTATGTGTATTTGTAATGTACATCTTTGTTCTTATTTTTTAATAATAAAGATAAAATAATTATACAAGATTTCAATCTTTGCCCGCTTTGGACTAAATGTAACTTTGTTTTTAAAATAGGGAAATCATTTTGTCTGTACTGTTCAGAAAATAGTAAAAACAAATTGACAAAGAATCGTGAATAGTGATTTTCCTTTCGAAAAGAAAAAAGCTGATATATTTTTGCCACCCAACCCTATTCCCACCTTTGCATGAAGACGAGCTTTGTTAATTATAGCAAGAGCGATTCTTTTGTTGCATTGCGTTGTGCTGCTCACTCGAGTGTAGAAATGTGGAGAGAGTTCAACTCAGGTTCACCCACAGTGACCCGGTCCCAGAGAGCCCTGAACCCAGTGAAGTGTGGACAAGCTGAATTGCGCAAACACATTCATGTCTGCCCTGCCAGCAGAGCCACTTACTGTGATCATATTGTGTCAGAACGTCTCGTCCTCCTCTAAGAGAGGGCCGGAAAAAGCCTTGTGTTCTTATTCATCCCTACTTTACCCCACCAAAACACAACTACATATTCACCCTGATGTTTTATGAAGGAGAAAAGCATACAGCTGAGAAACTGATCTGATCTGGTCAGTCATAATTCACATGAGCGAAATGTTAAATGTCAAAGACAATCTGCAAACAGCCTAAGTAAGTTGCAGCAACTTTCCTTGACTTTGATTGTCTTTAATATCACAAAAATGAAAAAGATAAGTCATTAAGAAGAGAAGAAATTGATGAAAGATGAAACAGTCTATTTTGAGCCCCGGGTGAGGGGTGGAGGTCATTACTTAAAGCAATTTATAGTACTTCTAATGGCAAGTTTTATGAACCTGTTTAACTGAGTGTATAAAAAAGCTTTTTCACGCAGCCCTATTTTCAACTCAAAGACCCTGAACTGCTGTCTGTAAACAGTAGGTGATGTTCATTTTAGCTCTCATCTTAAACTATGCAAAACAATTTTTCATAAACACACAGGCATGTGGAGGGGGAATCCATCTTTCCCTAAGGTTTAGAGACAGGAGTTGATCCTTTAATGAGAGTTTGATTTTGATTTCTTAGTCCTGATTTGTCTTGTCCTCTTCCCTCCAGCGTATCTATTTTCATCTTTTTACTACATGCTACAATATATTGTTCCAAAATAGTCCTTTACACCTTTACAAGATTTTTCTTCCTAGGATGTTATACAGTTCTATCCTAAACTGAGTACTTTTTCCACTTAAATCCAATGAAACAAAATGAAATACTGAATGAAAACAACAACAAAAAAATCACATACAACTTACTCTTACTCTATAAACAATTACAATGAATACACATTTGTTTTTTTTACCATGTACTTTGAAAAAAAAAATCCTTCATAAACTGCTAGTACATTAAAAAATAATAATTACAAAGAAACTATGGGAAAAGTACAGTGAAAAGTAACAGTGAATGAAAGATAAAATTTGAAGTGAAATAATTTACAAATTGTGCATTATCAGATGCTCTTTGGAATAAATTGATCACAAATAACAAATTAATCTCTGAATCAATGAATACAATTTATTTTGGACTTATGAAATGTAGTGACCCACTGTGTTGCACTGAACGTCAGAGAGAATTCTCCCACTCATTGGCTGTACAGTAGATACGCTACTAGTGTCGTGTAGTTCGGTGATACAAAGAGCAATGGACTAGAAAGTAATTTATTATTGTGTTTTAATAGCTGAAACAACACCAGAATCAGTAACTGTACAGCTGAATATGCAAAAATGACTGAACCCAGAAATGGTACTAGAAGTACACAAAGAACAGCGATTGTAACCCTAAAGAACTACTCAGTGCACCTTTAAATTGATCTTTATATATTAAAATACATAGAATCATTGACATCCAAATGTTTGAAAACCCACTGATAGGTGTCAATATCTATCAAAGTCTACAGTGTATCAGACAGCACAACATAAAATAATATATACACAAAAACCAGTGGACTGTTATCTAACCTGGCAGTAAGGAGAGTATTTGTGCATGTGTGATTGTGTGTACATATGGTACAAGTCAAAAATGTGAACAGAATCTTTTTGTGAAGGTAAATCTCACTTTGTAGTTGCTGAATCATGTTTGCAGACACAAAAATAAAAAATACAAACACAAAAACAAATGCACCCACACATATAGTTTCATGAGGAAAAGCAGCCAGCCCAAGGTTAGTAATTGTAGGTGAGATATTGGGAGGAAAATTGTTTGAAATTGTCTAGCCGAGTTCCCAAAAGGCTCAGAGAGCCATCATCTTCAAGTGCTGCTGTAACAACCTGACAACACACACACACACACACACACAGATGCTCTTTAAATAAGGACAAGAAACAGCCTCATTTTCAGAGAAAATATATTCTATTTCATTATAAAAGTGTTCACTTCTTCTCTCTTATCCTCAGCCTGCCTCTCTTTTAAAGGTTACTGAAACAGAGAGACAGAGGGTTTCAGTAATAATGTACCAGGGTTAAGGACTGTCATCATTAATAGGGAATAAAGGACAACATTGTCTGATTTACACTGCCTTCAAGCAGGCTTTACCCCAGCTAACCAATGAGACCCGCAAACACACACACACACACACACACACCTACCTACCTGTTATACAAAAAGGGATTTTGGTTTTCATTGGATCAGTATCATTATTAAATGTGGCTTCTTGCCTCTTTACTGTCACTTTGATGATCCCATTTCATAAAAAAGGGATTTTTAAATGTGTGTGTAAATGGGATAGTGAAACCTTTCTCTAGTATTTTTTTCTAAAATATGAAGTCATAGCAGTAATAATAAGGTTTGTTTGCACAACACCATCAACCTGAGAAGCTTTTACATAAATCATAATAAAATGACTAAAATTAGCAGAATATGAGATGGATGTTTTCTTATATGCACGTACTGCTGTTCAGTCAAATGTACTTTAAAAGTCCACAGTGCAATTTCATAGATCCACTTCCATAAAACGTTGAATGACAGCCAGTGAAATTACGTATCCTGAAGCAAAAGAGGTACTGCAATGATTTGAATATTCAGACAATGAGAAATAGATCAACTTTGAACATTGACATGCTACAAACTCTTCATTCACTTCAATGCATCTCATTTAGCTGTGTCAGAATTGGTGTCAGGAAGAGATAATGGAAAATGCTTGCAGAAAACATTTCCAATTCGAAATTTGATTTGAAGCACCAAAAATATCAATCAGATGATAAAAGACAGACACTGACATGCATACTGAGCTGTAATACTGTTGATAGCAAGCACAGCACCATACACTTGACTGCAGTGAACTGCACTTCAGAGTCTTGATTTTCTCACATTTTCAGTTTTAGACTTTCTTTGAAAATGGTCAGCAAGTTGAAAGCCAAATTAATCTCTGTATTTCATCAAAAAGAATAAATATAATAAATATTATTTATTTTAAATAGAATTTATATAATACATACTAGTATGCTAGGATAGAGTGGCTTTAAATATTAGTCTAATGCTAATTAACTTGAATTAATCCTCTATGAACATACAACATTAAATGCAGCTAATCCTAATCACAGTCATTTTATAGTCACTTTTCTTATTATTTATTATTAATATCTACAAAAGTCATCAATTTGAAGTGCATTAGGCAGTGTAATAGCTGCTATATGTAGTTCCTTAATGTTGCTTAAAAGGATAATTCATCCATAAATATTTTTGTATATATATATATATATATATATATATATATATATATATATATATATATATATTACGTCATCATTTTAATCAATACTCCAGTAAATCATTTTTTTTTTTAAATGGCTAAATTCAATTTGTTCATTGCATTCAAAAGACTTAAAATACTTGGTTCATTTGGATTATGTTTATCATATCTTTATGAGCCTTTTCGAAACTTGACAATTTCAATCCAGGAGAAAACCAAGAGAATATAAAAAAAGATCCTCTTGTGTCAAAGATGAACAATTTGAGGGTGAGTAAAAGATTACAGAATTTTCATTTCTGGGTGACTTTAACTTCCTTTTAACCAGTCACTGTCCTGTAATTTTTGGGTTAAAGTTATGCATGTTGTAACACTCCATACAGAAAGCAAATATGTCATATCCACAGAAATCAGAGAAAGAGTGTTCTGTTCTGTTCCCCTCAATCCACACACATAATAAATAGTTTGGCATTATGGCAAAGTAGACTTGTTCATTCAGTTTCAATGACAGGAAAAGTACAGCGTAATGTTTGAGACAGATTGATTGAGGTTGGCTAGGTCATTTCTCTAAGGGAAGTACACATCCTCTTAATGCGCTCCCATGACTTCATAAACGTGTGACACAGTCCTCTACTATAATAAACAGACTCACACTGAACCATGCTAAACTGGAACAGGCATCATTCACAAAGTGATAGACATCCCATCCCTGGTGTGTTCATTTGTTTAATATTTAGCTTTTCTGCTAATGTTTTCGGCTGCTAATAAGAGATTAGTCCTCTCCAGTCAATTTAACACATTTTACCATGCTTGAGGTTTTTATCCAATAAATTAGTAAGAGAATGCTGAAAATGTTTCCAAAAATTCCATGTGCTGCTGATAATAATATACAATATTAAAATGGATTCTTAAGGTCAAGTAAATAAAGCGGTTAATAAAGATTTAATTGTTCTATTATGATGTACTTTAGATTGATTGATTTTGGTCAAACCACCAAGCACCGAAGGTGAGATGGATTAATAACTAAAGTGAACTCAAATTGGCCTTCTGTGAAAAAGTAGTTTTATTGTTCCCACTTCCCTTTCCCAGCATGCACTGGGCATGAATAATTAATCTGATTTATTTACACTGTTTTTGTTGATTTTGTTTGTCATGTTTAGCAACACATTGTCTTCACATTGTCTATAAAAAAAATCTCTTTGAGACATTTAAAATGTATAACGATGTAAGTAATAGCAACTTTGACATTTAAAGCTCAGCCAAGACATTTACAACACTTAATTTAATGTATTCAACTGGGGGGTAAATCCATGCAAGCTATTGCCTTCATTTTTTAAGTTGTCTGATCACCTCCTTTGTACAGTTTACATTTATGTGTATGTATTGCTAATGTGTGCTCACTGCTTCCTGTTGCCTCAGGTCTGCATGTTCTTGTGTTTTAAATGAGCTAATAAGGGGGCTTCACACCTTACTAACAGTAATAACTCTTTTTTTCAGTGAAACTGCAATCTCTGTCATGCCCTTGTGGTTTAACCTGTCGTGTCATAGGCTGTTTACTGCGATTAAAGACATATGCATAATGTATGAGCACAGTCACTTCCTAATTAAAAATGTTCATCTATGATGATCATATCTCTGACTGATCTGAGACTGAGACTCTCCTAGGCTACATAATTACTGTAAGTTAAACTTCCCAGAGGATAAAAAAAATGAATGTGTTCTTTGTTAAATGGGCAGAATCTAGTTTGAACTGATTGTTATAGATTTGTTAGATTGTGTAGATCTAACAAAGCCTGTTGAAAAAAGAAAGCAAAATAATTGCATTTTGCATTAAGAAAATAAAGCCTACATCCAAGCCTATTTAGATTAGACATTATTTTAAGGACATGTAATATTCAACCCCCAATTACTGAATACTGGTGTTTTACATGTTCTAATTACATTTAATTACTACTTTATAGATGATTCTCGTTATTGTAATAGTCATTTATAAACACTGGTAATAATAAGAAACATTTCTTGAACAGCGAATCATTATTTGCTATATAAACTCCATTTAAATATGTATTACAATGGAAAAGAGTTCATTTAAATTCTTCTTTCACCCCAAAATATAAACACAGCAGGCCAGCATAGTATACAAACAAACCTACAAATGTACATAGACAAGAAGCCAGAGAACGTCACAGGAGGCCAAAACAAACGGAGGTCATGTTAAACACAACGTGACAACACAATCACTTACACAGAGCTCCAAACCCTTCACAATACTCTGCCACTAAACACAAAATGACAGAAGCAGACACTCCCTCAATCAGAACATTTTCTCGGTCAAAAAATACATTTTCAGTCTAAGTCCTGAGGTGAAGGTGCATTTTAAAGCACACTAAAGCACAAACACTTTTCACTTCTGACAGGAGCATCATGTGTCTATGTTTTTTGTGGGGGCAAGAGAGTTAGTCCTGCCTCACTTAGTGCCTGAGGCAAGGTAACACAGTCATGCCCAAAGAAAAATCACATTTTTGAGAACTTAGTAGTTCTTTAAAAAAAATACAATAAAATAAAAGTATGAGATGTGTTATTCAAGCGGTACAGTTTCATATACCATGCAAAGACACTCGGAGTCAAGTCTTGGCCTAATGACTGAATTTATAACCTGATCTGCAACAGTCTGTATTTGTTTTGCCTTTCCTTCACAAAGTCCAATCACTACAGCATTTGAGTTGCATGTTACCTTCTGAAGCTGATTTCAGACAGGTGTTTGAGGCAGCACACTGGTCTAATGATCAACAACAAATTTAGAGATTTTTGATTGCAAATATTTAATTACCCAAAAACTAATATATCACTATTAAGTCAAAACTAAAAAATATTTACATATTGTAAATTGTAAATATACATTTATACATAAACTCACCACAACCCACAACTTTCAGACAGTATTTTATTTTTTGAGCTCAAAGTTTACAGAATCGCACACAGGACATCATAGGCAGCGAAGGATACATCTATGCTACCTTCAAAAATCGATCAAATGAAGGTATCTCAGTAGACAGGTTGAGACACGATTATTGGATTTAGACATGTCTTTTTGCCTCCACATGCTGCCTGTGAAAGCTATATTTTTCAGCTATCAGAAACATAGAGGCTCCTAATTACCTACTAAAATTGTGACATTTTGACTCCTTGTATATTCTATGTGGGAAAAATTCAATGAGTGACAGGAGACAATCATTAGGACATTTAAATCAAATGATCTGCAGAAGCGTGTTGATTGGACTACACAATTATAGAAAAAGAAATGTTTGATTTCTGCTTTAGTGTTTTTGACAAAGTTTTTTTTTTTCTTTTTTTTTAAACAAAAACAAAAAAGTAAATGTAAAATTGACTTTGCTTCAAACATCTAAAGGGAAATGTTCATGTCAGATTATGTTGCCGATTTAAAAAAAAAAATTAGTTCTTTAAAAGTGTTTGTTAAGCAGTTTTCAGTATTTCCCCTGTCAAGTTGATAGGGATTGGTCTCGAATGCCTTAATAATGTGTTACAAATATGGCCACAGTGTGAACTGACTTTCCATGAAGGGGAACAAAACATTGACTATAGTGAGCTACAATAATTATGTTAAATTAGTCCAATAACTTCTCAGAGTAATACAGCCATGTCATGCCTGCTCTCACCAGCTCCCACAGGCCTATAGCCATGATTAACTATAGAAGATCAAGAGTTCCAGTGGTGAACACAGCCAAGCAGGCCAGCAGGCGAGCTCCGTATCTCATAACCTATGCTGATAATAAATGGGGGTGATGCTGAGTAAACAACTAGTTTCCTGTGTGGTTAGTTCACAGTGTCTGAAGCACATCCTTCAGTGAGGAGAAACGTTCACCAAACTAAAACGGCAAGCTGCCAAACCACACAGCCCGGGATTCGCCTTGCGTAAGAGATGCAGGAATCTAAATCAAGAACAGAAAATTGCTGAGGACTGTGGGATGGTGGCGCGATGAGTTGACACTCAATGAGGTGAGGGTTGAGAACGTGATTATCAAAAAGAATACAATATCACTGTCTTGTAAAAAAAAAACAACAACAAAAAACAAGAGGGGAACACACTTCACTTCTAGCTACGTGTGTTTACATACGTTTCTCACAGACACTCAACAAAGGAGAGGACAAAAGAGGGGAGGATGAATTTAAGAAAAAAAGAAAAGAAAGAAAACATCCAATTTTTCAAGAGCTCTCTTTGCATAATGTTCATTCATATGCATGTGCCTAGTGAAATGTTTGCAGGCATTGTCACTGGATGAATTTGATTACATTAGCACATCTAAATGGGGCCCTGTGATGGAGCCGCTGTCTGGGTTTGCAAGAGAACCCTCTGCACCAGAATGGGTAAGTGCGTCAGCACCACTGACAGATTCAACAAAAAAAATAAAAATCCCTCTGCAGGGGCCCCTGCTTATGCAAATTACACTGGAAATGCAGTTAATCAGGCCAGAAGACCAAATCTTTACACCTTGGCACCTCTGAAGTGGCCACTCTCAATCAATGTGGAAGGAGCGACTGATGCCTCGCTCTCTTAGCCGAGTCTGATGAACTGAGATCAGGTCACGTATTTCCATGCAAACATGTCAGCCTCGGCCAATCAGCATGGAAAGTCATTTTGGAGGCATAGGACTGTCAAAATAAGTTCCAAAGCGTAATCTAAAATCATCACATTCCGCAGGATGAGAGAGGGGGAGCGAGAAAGTGAAAATGAATAAGGCGCAGAATGCAAATAAGCGGGGATTTAAATAAATAGTCGCTGCTGTTCAGTTGGCTTTACCTGTAAACAAATATTCAGATGGAACTGATCTTTAGCTGCTGAATAATTCTCCTTCTCTCACTGTAATAAACAGTCTGCTCTCTCCTGGGAGGTCATCCAACTCATTTCACAGTAAATTACAGTAAATTAGCATCTCCTTCCACCTGATGAGCAGATCTTTGTTCAGATCCTTTGAATGAATGCGGGTGAATACTAGAGGAATGTCCCTTGCTGTGAGGGTGCATCAGCGAGGGTGGGGTATGCTGTGACACTTCTTACTGAAGATGTGCTCTAAGGGAGAGAGAAATATGAGATATGATATGAAATGAGATAAAACAAATACAAAAAAACAACACAACACAACACACAAGCTATGTTATTTCAAGGGGTAATTAGATTTTGGTTGGTTTATAGCTCAATCACAAACATAAACGAACTGTTTACTGATGCAACTAAAGTATCTTGCGAAGTATAATATTTTTCTGCACATTAGTCACATTGTCATAAATCGACTAGAAAGGTTTAAAATAAAGTATATCTAAATATAGTAAAACAAACTGCAACGTTTTGTAATAGCAGTTCTAGTATTTGTTCTAATATTGTTGTGCATAAGCTCACTATCATGGGTTAAGGTATGGTCACTTCAATAGCTATCTACGTTACGTTAAACACATTAACCCACTTCCCGTAGGCTAATTGTAATGCGCATTTGTGATTCGTGACTGGAATCATCGTTAGTGCAGATTTAAGTGCATCTTGACCGAGCAAATTTCTTGCAGTAAAGAAAGAACGGAATATAACACAAGCAGACTTTTTTATGATTCAAAAAAATTATACAAATTTGTTCTTATCTCTTGCAGCAGAAGTAGAAGTAATTCAGTCACAATGCTGCATTTATAACTGCTTGAGAGGATAATATAGGAGCTGTAAGTTTCCCAACATGTTGCAAGCTTATTTTAAAATCACAACTGAAAAATGTGTGGAATACTCTGACTCAGGTATGCAAATTGCTATATTTTGACGTCACTACATGGAAATAACCTGATTTATTAATGAAGTCATGTAAACACAGCTTACTTGAATTGTCAGGTTACTGATGTGGCATGAAAACGGGGAAAACTGGTTATTTTAATAAGCTGATATTTGTGAGTTATCAGCTTAAAGGTGTGCATGTAAACATGCTCACTGTTAATCATGTTACATGACCATGACATGGTGATCATGAGTGTCAGCAGGTCCCACTTTCAATTCCTGAAAGCATATACTATATGTTTTTAAATAAAGCATAATTGAAACTGTATGTTTCTGTATGATATATATTAGGAGTCGATGCATATTTGGACAGGAGAAGGGAGAGAACCCTTATTCTATTTCTAAGGAGCAGATGAACAGCAGCTGAAGTGAGACGGAAGGAGAAGTAAAGTGCAGAAAAAGAAAGGTAAACGCTAGGTCACATTTCAGCTTCAAAAGGAAGGTCACATGGAATGAAAAGCAGCCACGATCCCATGAAACAGCCATGGATAAGAGAGAAATGGAGTGAATGTCTGCGCCTATATTGCCTAAGTATAAACCAAGGTAAGCCAGCGTAATGCACTGCTGTCTATTTGAATCCTCTCATCATCTCAACCTTTCTTTCTCACTTGCAAATGAATATTATTTGTTTTGCAGGAACAGTCTTTTATTAAAAGAATGATATTTCATTAACAGGTTTATGCGTGTAACGTTATCTTATAAGAAGCCATTTCAAAGAACAGATTGCTGTAAACAAAAATGTAAATGCTTACATCCAAAATATCTTAAATTGTGTTCCGCAGATGAACAAAGCTTTTACGGGTTTGGACCGACATGGGGTAATTGATTAGTGACAAAATTTTCATTTTGGGGTGGAGTAACCCTTTAAACATCTGTTTTGCTTTGTCTAGGTCCTTTTATTCTCTCTTTCTCTATCATAACTATGCTTCAGACCTCAGTTTACATTGCATATGTGCATTAGTGTGTATATGCTCTTCATGTACCTACAAATCAATAATTCTGCATCCCACTTTACTGTATGACTAGAGTAATACATATTCCAGAAGTTTTACGCAATCATAATGCAAGAGGAAAAAAAGCTGACAATGATATTCCACGTAGGCCAGGAGAACTGCTCCCAGATGGCAAACTCAATTTCGCATCTAAGCAACATAATAGCTTGCCAAACACTTCACAGCCGCTCTATGCTTTCCAGCAGCCAAATATCTGCTACTGCTGCTCTTTTTTTTCAAATCCTTAGCTATGTAAGTGCATGTATATGGGTCACCTAGTGTGGTGGTAAACATTTTGTGGCTAGAATTCATGCTGAACACTGCAAGAAACTGGACAGGGAAAAGTTGTGCCGAGTAGAAAGTCTGAAGAGAATAAATTAATTGAGATGATAGCTATAAGGTGAGTATGTTGCACACTGTGCATTGCAATGATGGTAAAAGTAGTAGCAGACAGAAATATATCAGCTAAGCTTATGGATGATATTTAGCCTTAGCATTGATTAACAATGGCGTTTCAGCTATAGAAATAATAAACTAAAAAATTAATTGATGATAATGATAATAAAGATAGTATTTTTTAATAATAATAATAATAAAACTACAAAATACTAATAATAAATGATTCACACACACACACACACACACACACACACACATTTAAAAATCTTATGTTTACTTCAATGTTTCTTGTCATTTTCAATAAGAAAGTGAATCCTTTACCCTTTTTTTCAGTGTAGATTTTGCCAAGATGTTGTCTAAAACTGTTGAAAAAATCTTCCAGGTCCAAGGCTATAAGTTCTTTGGCTACCCAGCATGCTCTTCACATTTAAGTTCTTCCCCATTGTAATTCAGTAATGCTGCGCTTTAGCTTTGCCCCTCAACTCATTCATAGTGGTCACAAAAAAGCTATTATACAAAGCTACAAACATTCTTTTCAACAATTGCTGAATGAATGCACCAAGAACCCAGGCCAAGTGTGCCAGCTTCCACTCAACAGGAATCACTGGGAATTAAGGATAGGGCATGAGGACCAGAGTACTCAAAAATTACTGCAATGACTGATCATAAAACAAAATAATAATCCACAAAAACTTTGTGATTAGATCAGCATATTCAAATGATTTCTGAAGGACCATGTGGCACTGAAGATTGGATCTAATGATGCTAAAAATGTATTCTTGCCATGACAGGGATAAAATACATTTAAAAATATAATAAAAAAAACTGTTATTTTAAAATAGTACATTTATGCTATTTCACAATATTACTGTTTTCGTGTGTGTGTTTTTTATCAAAGAAATGCAGCCAATCCTGATGATTCCACATGCAGCTACAAAGAATTCATGCAGAGATTATTAATAAAGCAAGCAACAGACAGATCAGTCTAGAGGCTGCTTATCACAATGACGTGAGTTTGTATAGCTTTGTATGGCTTTATTATTATCTGTCATTATAAAGGGATTATCTAAAAACAATCCTTTCTAATTTTCATTAAACACCTGCTATCTTAATGGGTATAGGATAACAAGAATTGTCTGTACAGTATACTCCAAGCGCTCAATGTAACAGATTATCATGCATCAAAACACAGATAAACTTAATCTTAACTGTGGCACAAGGCCAAAACTTACATGTTTTTGTATTCAAATCTCAAAGTCTGACCTGCCTGCCATTCACACAGAGGGTCCGGCCTGGGACTATGACTCTTGTGCTGTGTGACGCTGTCAGTGGTGATCTGGGCCTTGGATGTGGAGAATGTAAATGTTGCTGTGAGGTATTTTTGGGGCTCAGCCTTAATCCAGATTCTGTCCCTGTGTGCCACAACATCTTCTGCATAATGAATGAGACAAGAATCCAGGCCAAGGGTGCCAGCATCCACTCATCAAGAATCACTGGGAATTAGGGATGGGTGTGAGGATGCGAGAACCCAGAAGCAATAGCAATGATCGATCATGAAAACACAATAATTACATAGCTTTTTGTCTAAACATTTTAAACTGATTGCAATTCAGCAATACAAGCCAAATGTGCATTCATTTTCAGTTCTGGGATTGGTTACAGTGTCACTTTCACATGACCTTGATGCATTACTATACACTGTGGCTTTTAGTTCAAGGTAGCACAATGGATAGTCTCTTCTTTTCGAACAGTTCGACAGAATGTAGATGAGTGCAACAGAATGCATATTTACCGTAACTTCACATAGCATCTTAAAAACACAGAACAAAGAAAATTCAAGGTTGTGTAGTCCAGAGGTTTCGATGTCATGGGGATCCCCAGGAGGCGGAAAGAATGGTCTCTGAGAAACCTGAGATAAGCTAATGACTTTGTTTGACCAGCCAAAAACCATGAAACACCAGCTACCGTCACAAGCGGCCTTTAGCTGGATACATCAAATGGTGAATTAAGGGACAGGATTCAGATTTTCCTCATACTCATTTCATATCTTTGAAAAGCTCTTAAAATCAACATAAAATCAAAATTGGCCCAAATTTCATTTTCAAAATACACTTTCCTGCTCAAACTGTGTTGCATGTTATAAAAGGGCCAGCTGCATAAACAGTAACACTTTCCTAATCAAATTAGACCTTATGTAACTTAAAATAGAATAAAATTAATGAACAAATAAATAAATAAATAATTAAATAAATACATAAAGAAAAATAAGTCTTCAAAATTATTTATCGAACCATAATAACTTTGACTGTCTCTGAATAGTCTTAATTTACATTTATGTATTTAATTAATATATATACACACACACACACACACACACACACACACTTACACACACACACACTTACACACACACACACACACATACACATACACATATATATATTGTGACGAGCACTCCCAGAGGAATCAGCGTCGCCCTGGAAACCAAACCAAAACACCTGCACGTCCTCGTCACCGGCTGATCGGTCACAGCTGCTCCCCATCAGCCAGCACATTGAAAAGCAGCACATGTTGCACTGAGAAGGGGTTCTCAAACAGAACGCAAAGCTGGACTAACCCCTCTCTCCTATCCCCACAGAAAGCAGCGAGTGACCGACAGCCCACACCCTTTGGAGCACGTCTGGACACCCACTTTCCCCTTGATTGGCACAGAGGAGCACGGAGAGCACACGGGGAGCACCAACCAGCGGAAAGCAGATCAGGACACTTCACCAGGCACCCTTCACTTTTTCAATAAACCCACCCTCCGGGGCTTTTGATTTCACGTACCTCTTGTCGAGTGGTTCTTCACCCCGTGACAGTGGTGGAGAATGCGGGCAGAACAGTGAGGAATCACCGACAAGGTCACCGCCCCAACTCCTAATTTTTTTTTTTGCTTTCTGTCAGCAGCACCACGGTAGGCGGCACGCGCGGCCCCGCGATGGAGGACGTCTTACAACGCCTCGCTGAGGTTAGCATCCGCCAGCAGCAAATAGCGGAACACCTCGCCACTCGCCTGGGCAGGACGGAGGATGAACTCGCCGCCGTCCGGGCGGCCGCGGCCCAGCGCGTTCTGCTACCTGAGCCTCGGGCACAAGCCACCCGTCTGTTGCCCAAGATGACGGCCGATGACGATGTGGAAGCCTTCCTTCAGGTCTTCGAAAACACTGCCCACCGAGAGGGATGGCCAGAGGACGAGTGGGCACGTGCGCTGGCACCCCTACTCACCGGTGAAGCACAGAGGGCTTACTTCTCGCTCCCCCTGACGAGTGCCGACAGTTATGTCGAAGTGAAGCGAGAGATCCTAGCGAGGCTAGGCCTCTCCCCTGTAAGTGCCGCCCAGCAGTTCCACGAGTGGGAATACAAGCCCCGGGTGCCAGCCCGTGCCCAGGCAGCCGAACTCAGCCGCCTCGCCCAGCACTGGCTGTTGGCAGGAAACCCCACACCAACACAGGTAGCGGAACGAGTGGTGATCGATCGCCTCCTGCGCGCACTACCTCGCGCCCACCGACAGGCCGTCGGCATGAGGGACCCACGTGACGTCCGGGAACTAGTGGAGGCGATCGAGCTGGCGGATGCCGTTCATCCCAGCGGGGCAGGGGACCGGCTGCCGCCATTCCCCCGGAGGGTGGTCCAGGAGCGACGCCCGCTCGAAGGCACCGCGCGACCCGTCAGCAGGCCGACGGTTCCCCCACCGCGAGATGAGCCCATGCCAAGTGCCGAACCACCGTCGCCTCCGCGAGCCTGGCTGGCAGGCTGCATCCTTCACCAACGGGTGCCGGCGGGAGCCCCCGAAGCAGATGTAAAGGTGGATGGAAGACGGTTCCGGGCCCTGTTGGACTCAGGCAGTGCGGTCACCCTCATCCAGGCGCGGCTGTGCGCCCCGCGAAGCGGCCGGAAAAACTTCCTACCGATTACCTGTGTGCACGGAGACACTCGTCAAGTACCGGCCCGTGAAATGGTCATTTCGTCCCCCCAAGGCACCTGGCCAGTGGAGGTAGGCCTGGTGAAGGACCTGCCGGTGGCCGTACTGCTTGGAAGGGATTGGCCCGGCTTCGAGAAGCTGCTGTCCGCCGCTACCCAGCCTGCCAGCCCCAAGGGGAACCGTCGAAGACCGAGGCGGCCGCCTGGACCCCGCCGCCGACCGGCCCTGCTCGTCTCCGACAGTGGGAGAGAAGGTGAGGCCCCCTCCCAATCTACTAATCTGTTTTATGATGTCTACCAACAGGCCGCTGGAGGGGGCTCTTTCGCCAAGGAACAGCGGGAGGACGACCGACTCAAGCACTGTTGGAGCCAGGTGCGAGTCGTGGATGGAGAGGACGTCCTCCCCCGGCCCCACCCTCTCCCACATTTTGTCGTAGAGAATGGCCTGCTGTATTGTGTCGCCCAGCGTAGGGGGGAGGAGAAAAAGTTACTAGTTGTGCCTCGTGCCAAGACCGAGACCATTCTGGAGCTGGCCCATTCCCACCCCATGGCAGGACACCTAGCGGCAGCCAATACTGCCCAACGCATCCGCGACCGTTTCCATTGGCCGGGCCTGGACGCCGAGGTAAAGCGGTTCTGCCAGGCCTGCCCGACCTGTCAGGCCACGTCGCCCCGGACTCCTCCCCCCAGCCCGCTCATCCCGCTGCCTATCATCGAGGTGCCCTTCGAGCGGATTGGAATGGACATAGTGGGGCCGTTGCCGAAGTCTGCCCGAGGGCATGAGCACATCCTGGTCATCGTCGACTATGCCACCCGGTACCCAGAAGCAGTCCCCCTGCGGAAGGCCACCGCAAAGTCCATCGCCCAGGAGCTGTTTCTGCTGGCCAGCCGAGTCGGCCTCCCCTCAGAGATCCTGACTGACCAGGGAACCCCCTTTATGTCCCGGCTAATGGCTGACCTCTGCCGGCTGCTGCGGGTGAAGCAGTTGAGGACCACTGTTTATCACCCCCAGACTGATGGCCTCGTAGAGAGATTTAACCAGACCCTCAAGCAAATGCTCAGACGTGTGGCGGCGGAGGACAAGCGGGATTGGGACCTCATGATCCCCTACGTGCTCTTCGGGATCCGCGAAGTTCCCCAGGCCTCAACTGGCTTCACCCCCTTCGAGCTCCTGTTTGGCCGTCAACCCCGGGGCCTCTTGGACGTGGCCCGGGAAGCGTGGGAGCAGCAGCCGGCCCCGCATCGTACCGTCATCGAACATGTCCGGCAAATGAGGGAACGGATCGACCGAGTGATGCCGTTAGTCCGGGAACACCTCACCAGGGCCCAACAAGCGCAGCAACGTCATTATGACCGGACAGCCCAGCCACGGGAGTTCCAACCGGGAGACCGCGTCATGGTCCTGGTCCCCAGCTCCGCCTGCAAATTTCTGGCCTCCTGGAAGGGGCCCTACTCGGTCGTCGAGAGGGTTGGACCGGTCACTTACCGCCTGAGACAGCCGGGACGACGGCAGGCGGAGCAACTCTACCACGTCAACCTCCTAAAGAAATGGGTGGGGACCCGGGACCAAGTAGCTGCCCTAAGCCTCACCGAGCCCCTGGTTGTGGATATCAACCCCCACCTTTCGGCTGCCCAGAAGACGGAGCTGCAGCACCTGGTCAGTCAGTTCCAGGATGTGTTCTCCTCTCAGCCCGGGCAGACCAACGTGCTTCAACACCATATCCGGACGCCCCCAGGAGTCGTCGTTAGGCAACGGCCCTACCGAGTCCCGGAGGCTCGTCGGCAGGCTATTGAGGAAGAGGTCCAACAGATGCTAAAGTTGGGGGTAATAGAACCATCCCGGAGTCCGTGGTCCAGCCCCATTGTGATGGTCCCAAAGCCGGATGGCACCCTCCGCTTTTGTAACGACTTCCGCCGCCTGAACGAAGTCTCCGAATTCGACGGGTACCCCATGCCTCGGGTGGACGAACTGCTGGACCGGCTAGGAAGGGCCCGGTATATCAGCACCCTAGACCTAACCAAGGGCTATTGGCAGGTACCGCTCTCCGAGGCCGCCAAGCCGAAAACCGCCTTCTCCACCCCCAGTGGCCACTGGCAGTACCGGACCCTTCCCTTCGGCCTACATGGGGCCCCCGCGACGTTTCAGCGGATGATGGACATCCTCCTGCGGCCTCACCAAGCTTACGCGGCCGCCTACCTGGATGACGTCGTGGTCCACTCCGAGGCGTGGGACGAACATCTGGATCGTCTGCGGAGGGTGCTCTCGGAGCTCCGGCGGGCTGGACTTACCGCCAACCCCCGAAAATGCCACCTAGCCCTCTCTGAGGCCAAGTACCTGGGCTATCAAGTCGGCCGAGGACTCATCCGGCCGCAAGACAAGAAAGTTGAGGCCATCCACGCCGCACCAAGACCGGAGACAAAGACCCAGGTACGAGCCTTCTTGGGGTTGGCGGGTTATTATCGTTGTTTTATCCCCAACTTCTCCTCTTTAGCCGCCCCCCTGACAGACCTGACCAGGAAGGGGCAGCCGGAGAAAGTATGCTGGACCCCGTCGGCGGAAGAAGCCTTCTCCCAGGTGAAAGCAGCACTCACGTCCTCGCCGGTACTCCGCGCCCCGGACTTTAGCTGCCCCTTCCTGCTGCAGACGGATGCTTCCGACACAGGACTAGGAGCGGTCCTCTCCCAAATTCAGGAAGGTGAGGAGCATCCGATCATCTACATCAGCAGGAAGCTGTCCCCCGCCGAGAGGAAATACGCCGCTGTGGAGAAGGAAGCCCTGGCCATCAGGTGGGCAGTCCTGGAGCTCCGGTACTACCTCCTGGGCCGCAAGTTCACCCTGGTAACCGACCACGCGCCCCTACAGTGGATGGCCCGCGCCAAGGACACCAACGCCAGGGTGACTCGCTGGTTCCTAGCGCTCCAGGACTTCCACTTCGAAGTCCGCCATCGAGCTGGGGCCGCCAACGCGAACGCAGATGGCCTCTCCCGGATCTGGACAGCTTATGCAGGTCTGTCAGGGGTCATTCCCCACCCTCCCCTAATCTCACCCCTACTTTCTACATGTCTTCGCAGGACCAGAACGACGCTTGGGGGGGGGGGATGTGACGAGCACTCCCAGAGGAATCAGCGTCGCCCTGGAAACCAAACCAAAACACCTGCACGTCCTCGTCACCGGCTGATCGGTCACAGCTGCTCCCCATCAGCCAGCACATTGAAAAGCAGCACATGTTGCACTGAGAAGGGGTTCTCAAACAGAACGCAAAGCTGGACTAACCCCTCTCTCCTATCCCCACAGAAAGCAGCGAGTGACCGACAGCCCACACCCTTTGGAGCACGTCTGGACACCCACTTTCCCCTTGATTGGCACAGAGGAGCACGGAGAGCACACGGGGAGCACCAACCAGCGGAAAGCAGATCAGGACACTTCACCAGGCACCCTTCACTTTTTCAATAAACCCACCCTCCGGGGCTTTTGATTTCACGTACCTCTTGTCGAGTGGTTCTTCACCCCGTGACAATATATTAGTTAATTTAGATGTGTATATTGTATAATTTAGACAAGCTTTGCTTTTAGGCATATCATCAAAGCCAAAATTACAATTATGCTCATATCTCCAGTGAGATGATCATGGTGCTTTCCAAATTCTTCGTTTCAAAGTTTGGAATACATATAATGCACATGTAAATGAATGTGTGAATAGGATTGAAAAGTTTGAGGTACATTTAAACATAACCTTCAAAATCTAAAACTGACAGAAATTAGTGCATACCTATTATTCTGTCTCTGCTTCTGTCAAATTGTTCTTCACCAGTCTATTCAGTTTATTTAATTTGTTAAGACCTGAAAGAAAGCAAAAAATGTGAACAAAACAATAAACTGCTTATGTATGCCACAGGTGCTGCCATTTAGAGGGACATTGCAAGATAACAAAACACCACAGCAGGCTTCTTTCTAACCTTCAAATGAACATGTACTCAAAGAACAGTTTGAAAACAACAGCCAAAGTGACTGAAATTTTGTTGTGTGGAGTGTTCAAACAGAAGCCCTAATAAATGGTGATGCATTAAAGGAGAGGCTGCAGAATGTCTCTTAAAGCTCGGTGGATTATTGATCAGTACGTGCTGAGGGATTCTGCAGTCCTCCTGTTTTGGCCGAACTGAAGTGTCCTGAGCATCGCACTCAGTGTTAATGCCACAAACCTCTGACAGCCCCCTGAACAAACACGATTCAGCGGGAGAGGAGGAAAAAGGGGGAAACTGAAGCCAAAGTGAGGGAGGAGGAAAGAAACGCTGTCAAATTTGTACAAAAAAGAAAAAAGTGGACTGGAGATTGGATTCCAGACAACAAAGGTAGACTCCCTGTAAAGTGCCGCGCTTTTTCAGATAAAAAGCGCCATGCCCATTCAAACTGTGCCCCCTCAAGATTTTTGAGCCTGGCCAATTCTGAAAGCTGTTGAAATTAGAAAAAAAGATAAATAAATAATAATAATAAAGGTTGTGTTGAAAGTAACCCAATTTGGGTGGTTTTGCAACCCACAGATGAGTCGAATGCACAAACCCAATTTTGGTTGTTTTGACTTATTTGGTTGTTTGGTTGACTGGAGTAATTTAATGTATTCAATTACAATAATATTTCATAATAATATTTCACAACTCTTGCGTGATACTACTAAAGATACTTAGCTTCTTAGTTATGTAGCGTATCAGACCCGAACCAGACAAATTAAAGAGTCGATCAGGAGCATTGAAACATGAGGAAACGAATTCCTCAGAAAGGCAACATTAAGGATTCATATTCATGATTAGTATATGTATGTGTTTCAATCTGCTTGCTTGAAATGTTTCTGACCATCAGTTATTTGTCAGATGTATCATATTCTTGTTATAGGAATCATGTCCAAAATGAAAGAGCGTGAAAATTCGGACCACGTGCTTGATAAGATAAACATATGATTTATGATACCCCCGCGCCAAGACAATATCTGATTGGTCAAGACAACATTTGAGGTGTGGCCAAAAGGCCAGTTTAAATACTCAGGGCACCATAAAATTGAGCTTTTAGCTTTTTAGTCGTGCTTTTGTCATGCTTTTAGTCATCACTTTTAGCGTTCTTTGAGCGTTGTTCAAACGTGCTTCGGCCTGCACGCCTGCTGCTTACTTAGCCACGATGAGAAGAAACACCACTTAGCCTAGTCAAACTTTACTTCTGTTCTTTAACTTTAGTTTATTTTTCTTTTCCGTATGAGAGTTTTGTTTTCTGAGTTAAGTTTTGTAATGGCGCGTCTCCGAGTCTGACCTCGAGTGCCCGTTCAACTTCAACCAGCCCACACAACTCTGCGTCTTCAAACGACGGCACACCATGGGCTTCCCAAGACGTCACTTCAGTGACTACTGAACTTCCAGCCAATCAGCAACCTCGGGAAACCGAGGGATGACTCTCTCAATGACAACAAAGGGAACCCCCGTTACACAGGAAATGCAAGTAACCTCCAGACTCTGAGCTGCACTGGTGTATCTAATATAATTTTAACCTCACTGAGGAACTCAATGCGAGGGTTAATTAAGTGACTGATGGTTGTACATGTCTATGCTATTTCACGTATTGCTGTAAACTTGGGATTCCATATATTCATTCTCTTAAACTCATTCTTCCTTAACTTTTGATCTTCCTGCAACTTGTGTGAATGTGTGAGTGCGTGTGCTTATGTGTTAGATTAGTTTATATGTCTTAGATTTTTCTAATAAAGCCTTATTTATATTGAAAAGAGAAGTATCTTGTGTTTTGTACTTACAAGTTAATGTCTTAAACTGATGATCTTGTTACTGTGCTAATTGATAGTGTTCAGTTTGGATATTAATATCCAGCGCAGATTTGATGTTAAACGGCTCGTTCACTGAATCGGGCGTCTCAGTGATCAGGTGTGAAAAAGTGATTCTGTTCAAATTACCTTAAAAATATACCTTTAAATGATTCCCGTTGAGCTAAATTGACCTGTTTCCCTTACAATTATTAAAAAATGTTTTGTCTTTGGCACTGGCTCATCTCGCCAAAGGGCAAAAAAGTAATCCAGAACTGCCACTGGTGTTCCATTAAAACATAGGTGCACGATGCCGTGTTTCTGATGTAACGTTTACAGTGTGAACTGACGCAGTCTCTCTGTTGCTACTCTTCTCACGTCCACATAAACAGAGGATCTAAACCTCCGTATGAAAAGCATCTCGCTCATCACACAGCTGGTCTGTTTACCTGCTTGGCACACGAACAGATTAATACTCTCCCCCCCTCTCTGTCTATCTTATCTCATAAACGCATGCGTACACACACACAGATTAATGCTTTCTGTTTCAATATGTAAGCTAGACACAAGCGCACACACGGCTATGACATTCTGTTTAATGTCTCTGGAGTTAAAAAATGAAATGGTTGATTTTTAAGGTGCTTGGACACAGCTGTTGGCTCTGTGCTCTGCTGTGGGATCACCTTGTTAAAAATACCTCATCTGATCTAAACCTCATGACCTCATGACCAAGCCCACACAAAATCCAACCTAAATTTGGCTTAGTTGATCATGCATTCAGCTGTGAATGACAGCATAGTACCCTCAGCTCAGTTGAACACATTTTACCATGGTTAAATCCATTCAGCTCAGATAATGTGAAACAGTCTGCAGGTTCTTTGGGAGCCTGTTTTTGAGTGACGGATAACAAAGGCTGTCAGTGATTGATTAGCTGTTGGTCTAACTTAGACACACAATAAATTACACATGGGCTGTAGCAGACTAATGGGTAATGACCTAGGCTACAAACAACAAGGTTGCTGGTTCAATCCCAAATTGCGGTAGATCAAGATGCTGCCCGGGATGAAAAGTGTCTGCCAAGTGGCAGAGAAAAATCAATGGTTTAAACGATCCTGGTACGTGTCCTAAGCCATGTGTGCCACTGCATCAGGGCTGATGACACTTGTGGATTAGTCTTGATTCCCTCCATTTCCTCCATCCAAAATCTAATTGAGGATAAATGTAAAGTAGGTAAGGATTGAAACAAAACAAAAGATATACCATGCTATTAATGATAAGATCAAATAAGGAATAAAAGGCAACACTTTATTCAAAAAGTGAACATTGGGACTGATGTAATTAAGGATTACTTGATTATCCTGAAATACATCATATTCATGTTAAAATGTAAGTATAAAATCTGAAACATCAGACATTTAAGGGATGTTTATTTGTTCATCTTTCTGTCTTCATTGTATTACAGAGAATTATATTTGTTCCCCATCACAACAGAAACTCCATATTCTTTTATATTGTACTCTGTGAGCCATGAAAGCCTGATTTATTATAGGGAAAAAAAACATTACAAAAAAAAAAACCTTAAATAACATTTAGATTTTTTCTTGTGTCTGAAGGTTCAATAAACTGTTCCATTTAAAAAAAAAAAATAATAATAGCTATTATTTTATCATAATAGGCTTCACATGGTTAAGGACATAGTAAAGAGTACAATAGAACTCTGCCAATTACAAATTCCCTTTAAAGGTGCACTAAGAGGGGGAGAAAAGCAGCAGCGGAAGAAAGTGGTGAGGAGTTCTGAAATTAGACAGTGAAAAAATATTGTAAAAAAAGTGACAGGAGAAGATCTTGAAAATAAAGTCAAAATGTCTGATTAGAGGAAATAACAAATGTCAGAGGTCACATGACAAGACATGATTTGAGTGCTCTAGACCCCACTGAAAAGTATTTCAAATGTCACAGTATCCAGCAAACATATACAGTATACTTATGATGTTACTATGACAATAAGCATCCCCTCAAGTTCCTCTGGATCATCAGGAACAGTATGCATGTCCCTCAGGAAGTGTCAAACCAGGTATTTATCAGCATGGAAGTCTGTTTTGAGATACATTAGGTTTGGTGGAGGCACATGTTTGGGTTAATGGAGTAATATTACAACCCTTTATCTGCGTTTGATATACTGTAATAAAGAGAGTCAGGCAGTTTACGATGGATATAAAAACAATGTGTGCCTTTATCTGTCCTGTCAATGGAGCTTCTGGTTAAGTTCCAGGTGAATTATGTTTTTCTTTAACTAGACTAATGTTTTCCAGTGCAGTTGTCAGTTTACATTTATAGAGAATAACATAAAACAATGTAACGTATAAGCCTTTCAAACAAACCTACCATGAGCTTCTGCAAGAGCTATAAGTCAGTGGCTATGTTTCCATGCACAATTTTTGGTTCAATCGGACTGAATTGCATCCGACTGATGAATCTGAATGTAGTGTTTACATGAACGCTAAATGTGATCGGGATGATGTGCGCGTTTATGTCACAAGCTTCAAATCGGAATAGATTTTTTTTGGCATGCGCACACTGCACAAATAGTGCACACAAGTGAAAAGTGAAAGTGACAGATAATATAGAGTTTCTCACTGTTTGCACATAACCACTCTAGTCTATACACTGTTTATTTATTTGTTTCAGCAGAATTAAACAGCAGAATTAATATTTATACATTTTTATACATATAAATCTCTGTGCTGTGCCGCTCCTATTAATCCCCGCACCTAAAACATGTTACCTGTGAGTAAAAGGAAAGCTTTATAATGACAGGACATGCTTTATACAACACTTTATTCAAAAGGAAGAGCTGCTTGTTCCGTGCGTCATATGTTATTACGTTATTTCTGCATCATAGCACATGTGCAGTCCTTTCAGTTTCATGGTTCAATCCGATCGAGTGTTCACATGCACCCTCATTCGTATTAGAAGAGGAATAAACCACCCCTTTCATCCGATCGAGCTCAATCGGATCAATTAAGGTGTTTACATGAAAGCTTTTCAGTCCGATTGAGCCGTCAATCTGATTACAAACATATTATTTGGTGGCAAACCAATGTGATTTAAACTTTCAAAAAAACTGTGCACAAGTCAAACTCTCAGAGAAGAACTACTCTATCAATGAATCCTGAAGACCACAAATCTGAAAAGTCTAAAATATATCGGTTTATTTTTATTCTTAAAACTGTCTTATACAGGTCCTTCTCAAAAAATTAGCATATTGTGATAAATTGCGATTGTTATTCATATCCGCGGTTTGAAGCAACCCCAATACCAATAACATGATATTTAGCCCCTAAAATGTGAATTTTACCAGGGCAACCCTTCCAAAAAGTGTATATTTTAACCCTGGGAAGCAATGTTTTACCGGGGAACCTCCCGGAAACGCGATTGGGCTAGTTTTGGACTAGTTTTAAGAAGCAAATGGGCAGGATTTGTTGTGAAAACATGGCAATCCTGATCTGAACGCACGTGCTTGAGATATACTTCTAATTACATGAGCATCTTTACTGATGAGATGCGCATGAAAATCGCATTCGATTTTTTGCACAGCCCTAGATAAAAGTTCATTATTTTCCATAATGTAATGATAAAAATTAAACTTAAGATTAAAGAAAAAAATTAAATATTTTAGATTCATTGCACAGCAACTGAAATATTTCCGGTCTTTTGTTGTTTTAATACTGATGATTTTGGCATACAGCTCAAAAAATTAGCATATTTCATCTGACCAATAATAGAAAAGTGTTTTTAATACAAA